>NC_083591.1:1829236-2104236 GCF_027579695.1 Neoarius graeffei | reverse complement strand
AAAAGAATGCTTAAAGCAGCGGAAAACCAAAGAGAATTGCACATGCGTGACTGTGTTTTGTATGGAATGTCGCTTGACCCCCGTATTTGTATATCCACCAACATGGCCAACATCCGAGTTTCTATTTTGCTTTGATGTCACTTGCAAGTCAAGGATTTATAACTGGAAGGCAGTGTAAACTCTGAAAAGACAGTGGACACGGATGATACATTTTCAACGAAACGTGATTATTGTACTGAATTCCTTATCAGTATGCATTAAAATACATGTTCATGCATCAATCCTGCAGTCGATAAGGTAAATTATGACAAAGCGCAGGATGCTGGTCATCTAAAGGTCAAAGTTACAGATCATAAAGCCAACTAGCCATGTCTGAAAACTTTCACACACACACACACAGACACACACACACACACACACAGAAGGAGAATGGTGCGATCTGTGAATTACTCTGCAGCAGGTAGCGCTCAATTTCAGATTCAGACACCCCCACGGTTAACCTTTCACGCTGAGATTTCTGGGAGTTGTGCCAACTTTCCAAGCCAAGATGGCCTCCTGAGAGGAAGCTGCGCTCATAACACACAGCGTGAAAGCCGAGCCGAGCACATAGCGTCGCTCCACTGGCTTACCTGCAGAGATCATGAGCCTGTTATCATCCACCTCAGGAGTCGGTTAATTATGGCGCCGCTCGAGGTGTTGATGAGGCCCTCTTCTTCCACCTTTTGTTGTTCAGATGTAGACAGAGCAGCAGGACGTTGAACTTCCAGAAAGGTCTCGACAGTCCAACTGTGTCCTACAACCAGGACTTGGAAACTGCACATGATCTGAAACAGAACAAATCCTGCATGACTTTAAACATTTACACGGATGGGAAGCAAGGTTAATGAGACAGAAACGTTCTTTGGAAATCATTTGTTTGATATTTTTCATTCATTAAAGTTGCACTTGGTCATTTTTTTTTAAATTAAGGTGTTCTTATGAGACCTGCAATAATCCGTAAAAAGTCAAAAATGTAAAATGTAAAATGATTTATAATATTGTCTGTGATGTCACAGATCTGGATGTTTTTCTTCATCTCAGGCTTTTGTTGACATTTTCTTGGCCCAGAAATTAGCTCCGCCCCTTTCTGCTTTCTCACTACAGTGTGAAAGCTTCGCTTTGCTTCTCACAAAGATGGTGCAGGTTAAAAACTGACCCTGAGGTGAGTTTGGGGAAGACTGAAGGCTTGCTAATGTTTTCACGGTGATTGTGATTCACCTCTCAGTCAGCACAGAGATTATTCCAGGCCACACCTTTCACTCAAAACTCCCAAGAAATCCTGTGCACATAATCAACAACATGCTTAAATACTCAGTCATGAGGTCACTTCCTGTGCATTATTTCACAAACAGAATTGGCACAAGTCATGAACTCAATAATACATGTCTGAGGATCTGACTGTGATCTGAAAACCAGTGGGTGTGTCTTTGAACCCATTTGGAAATGTAAAGACACGCCCCTAATAAGGAATTACAAGTGATACTAGAAAAGCACTCGGAGAGCGCAGACCTCCGCCAAGAATCCTTTAAAAAATTCCGGGATCCAGAAGGTGATCCGGATCACCGCCAAAATTTAATGGATTGTTACTTGTGCCCAGTCACACCTCCGGAAAAAAATCTCAGAGCAATCCGTTCATAACTTTTTCCATAATGTTGCTAACAGACAAACCAACAAACAAACCAACACTACCGAAAACATAACCTCCTTGGCGGAGGTAATAAACAGCATATCATTTAATACCTCATGACACTGAGTCCAGAAATGTATTACATTATCAACAGTTTATAACGTTTTTATAACATTTGTATTCAAACATAATGAATATAAAGTTGATTTTTCTTGGTTTTATAACTTATTCTGTACTCGACACCGAATGAGAGTTCTTTATGGAAAAGACAATGTGCATATATGAATATGCTAATAGATTTCCTTTTAAAGACTTCCATATATGGACTCAAAGACACACCCACAAATGTGTACTGATAGGTTTTATTGACATAGAACCTTTTTTTTTTTTTTTTATTAAAACCAAGTTTACAACAGGGCACGTTGTAAATAATGAGGTGCAATAATAGAAACGAAAATGAAGAACTTAATTTTGATATTTAAATGAATTTCAGTGTCTATAAAGATAATCTTGTCTGTGTGTCTGCTGTGATTTCAGATTCTGAGGTTTGAAAAGAGAAAGTGTAATGTTTATGAGTCCAAAAGACCAGATTTACTGATATAAATACACTTTCTGAAATAAAAACATGACATTCCATACATGCCTGTTTCTGTTTTAATCTAATGTAGTGTATGCTGAGGGGTAAACACTTTGTAATTACTAAAATCAAACAAACAAACAAGCTAAATAAATAAATAAATAAAATTAGAGCTTAAAGTCACCTGCAGGTTGCCATCTCGAATAAAATCACACATAAATCACACACCTGCCTTTCTTATTTCTACTAATTATTTTTTATTCTGCTTTAGATTTTCTCTTCAGGAAATAAAATAATGTAAAATTCATTTCTCAGTACCACAAGGCCTTCAAGTTCAACGGCTTTGGGAAAATTAAATTAAAAGGCTTAGTCCCTAAAGAAATGGAGAGCATATCATTAGGACAATTATACTTTAATAAAAGCCCGTTAATTGAAAAGCAGAATGTGACCTGGTGGAGCGGCGCGTCCTCCACCGAACAGAACGGGGGGGAAATGGCCTTTGGGTTGATTTACAGTAGTGCTTACATTGGGACCTAATCAGGAGATTATTATGATAAAAAAAAGGAAAAAAGAAACGGGGCAACTTTTTTAATTAGGGCAGTCATTCCTGAGAACAACATCCTCTCAGTGTGACAGGCGGAGATGTGATCGACGGCCGACAGGAGGGTGTGAGTGCAGTTAACCTACATAAAAGAGGGACAGAGGGACAGCGTCACACACACACACACACACACACACACACACACACACACACACACACACACACACACACACACACACAATGTGCACAAGATTATCCCATAAAACACTTTCATTTTTAATTGAATGATTCATTTCAGAGCAATATAGATGTTCGAAGAGAAGAAAATAAACTAAACATACATATTTTCCTGATATGGAGATTGTTTAAACACACTTACACACTGACGTCATTTTATTAGCTTTCCTCATTCAGAACATGGAAACTTACTCAATATGAGCTTTTTTCATTCACATATTCTCACATCACTGTAATGTTACACCCTTTTAAAATCAGATCTGAATGAATAAAAAAACCCTCTTGTATTTGTTTACTTGGTGAAATAACATAAATGTGATTAATCAGAGTGAATCAGAAGCAACAAAGATCCTTAAACAGATCAAGAATAGTCTATATTTAAGTTTAAAACCATGAATTTATTGTATTTATTTCGCAAAATGCAATATTATTTATTTACTTACTCAAAGTGAAAGCAGTAATGGACATAGCATAACTGTGACATGACATCACTTCCTGTTTATATTTTAACCTTGCAAACAATTTTTTAAAAATAAAAAACAACTTTAAGCATGAAGGCGAAGGCAAGACAAGGGCTTTCTTTCCTTCTCTCCGGATCTCAAACTGATGATGTTACAATCCGAGACGAGTCTGGACCCAGTGTTGTCTGGATCAGAAAACTGTTGTTCAGTGGTTTTGCATAAAGACAGATTGTTTTAGCATCATGAAAGAGTCTAGGAGTTATTGTGACGTGTTCAGACACCGAAAAGTGTCTTAGTGAAAAGCGAAGGACAAATCAGGAGGAATGAAGCAGAAGAAGAAGTGAAGAGCTGAGCACAGACAGGACACATAACCTGGGGGGGGGGGGGGGGATTTTATTTTTTATTTTTTATGATGTTACAGGATGAAAAATCTGTAAATCATTATTAAAGATACTAGATTTAATATATTTTACAGATTCACTGATTCGATTGATCACTGGAATTGGATGGATTTAACCCAAACCATAATCAAAAACTCACAAACAGAGTGTGGTGTGATGGAGCTTTAACGACTTTATTTTCATCAACTAAAGGTTTCGTCTTTGCCTTGTTTTTGTGAACTTCATCTGTCACTCATTTTCGACCCTAAACATTCGATTACTGTTAGTCTTTAATACACTCTGTCTTTACACTCCTTTATTTCATCATGAGAAGTTCATCAAAAATGAAAGAGAGATTAAAAGCCAAGGACGATCAGCCACAGGGTTTAAACCACATTCACCTGCTAAATCCATGAGCAGAAATCAATGCGAGAGAGAGAGAGAGAGAGAGAGAGAGAGAGAGAGAGAGAGAGAGAGAGAGAGAGAATCAATGTTTGGCTCGTTTATATTCCTGAGACTTAAAGTTGAGATCTGATCTGACTTTCTAGAAATATAGTTTTATAGAATGAAGAGTGATTTTGGATTGGAGGTGTGGATGGTGAAGGAGAATCATCTCTGGACCTTTTCAGTCATGTGCCGTTTTATTTGTGACTCAAAAAGAAAAAAATGGAGATTTTGAGAGGAAACAAACTGAGGGTGAAATTTTTCTTTTTAAATCACAGAAATCTGTATTTCTGAGAATTAAAGATCAGACAAATCAGAACATCTGTCTTTTAGTGAACAAATAGGGTTTTAAAGATGGCACGCTTATTCACCTTTTGTCTTTAATTTTATGCTGTAAATATCTCGTCTGATCCCTCTATCACATCTCTAGATGCCACAGAATGGATGATAAAACAGAAGAAGTGAAATAAAAGAAGAATAAATCTGTAATATATGGATTAAATCAGATGATGACACATCAGACTGCAGCAAAAGCAAGTTTATTGACCTTCAGCTTATTATCTCATAAATACACAATACACCACGGGTTCACAAACTTTTGCACCCCTTTAACTATAAAAAAATATCCATACACCCTCAAGTACTGATTAAATTTATGAACATAACCCGACTGTTTAACTATTCAAATATTCAAATATTCAAATACGAACCTCATTATGTAAATGTGCACAATAATACAGTATTTTTGCTCGTTATTGAAGCCAGAGAGGTTTCTGCTCACAGAACACTTTTTAAAAAAGAAAATTATTATTATTATTATTATTATTATTATTATTATTATTATTATTATTATTAGATTTGAGTTAACGTAAATTGACTTGTTTGTAAGTTGCTGAAAAAGTGATTTAATCCTAAAACTAATCAGCTGATAGATCAACTAGTAGAGCTTAATACAGTAACAGATATAATAAATTAAATCAAATAATCACAGATAAATAATCAAAGCACCCTTGGAGAAGTAAGAGCATACCCATGATACAGTGCATGACCTGACTGAGTTTAATAATAATATGCTGATGATGATGATGATGATGATGATGTGTTTAAATAACAGTCATTGAGATTAAATCTAAGTGCAGGAATGAAGCAAAATGTCAGAAGAGAAGCAAAATGACATAAAATCATATGATTCAGACAGTTCGTGTTCCTGAAACTCAGATTCGATTTGATAAACAGAAGATTATTGATGTCTTTTGATCACTGCTCATCCTAACGAAGGTCTTTATCTCACGTCTCAATCTGCTGTACACACGCTACATGATTTCACTGAGTGGAACGGAAGAAGTTGTGAGGTTTATGAGCTATCTAACGTTATGTGCTACAGTTACTTCAGTGCTATGCTACAGGTCTGTACGCCACACACTGGTGCTCACACTGAATAAATGAAAAACTGGGATTATTTAGGTCATAACAAGCAGCATGATGTAAGTGAATCCTATATTTCTGTTATTGTGCAAGTAAAGTATCAGGTTGCGTTTGGGCCATTACCTAAATCCCCGTCTGAAAGGCTGCTTAAGGAGCTTAAGGGCCTCGGTGCTCATGAGCGGCCGGTGGAAAGCGGGCCGTTCAGCTCTGCTGAGCCTTTATGAAGTGGGTTAGGCCCGAGGCTCGCTAGGCCTCTCCGTCTCACCACAGCCCCTCAGCGACTCTCACAGCTGTGAACGAGGAGAAGAAAAGGCTGGATTCCTTTCCGTCGTGCACTGCTGAACTCCCGGCTGCTCCCTGTGTCATTCAAAACAGGCCGCCTAACGAGACTGCGACTCCAAATAACCGAGACCGGTGTCATTCAAATCGCTGACAAAAAACTGATATGCCATATAACTGGGGCTTGTTTCATTCAAATAAGCAACAAATCTCTCAGATTCCAGCCTGGAGGACAAACGGAGACATTCTGCACAGGTTCTAGCACAAACCAAGTGTGTGATTTTAATAATATTTCACCCTGATATGCTGAGAAAAGACAAGAAATTCATCACACTCTTAGAAAACGAGGCTCTTTAAGGGTTCTTTGTAAAGCTCAAGTCCCTTTCTGATGGAGAGTCACTCTGATGTAGGGTTTTACACGGAACCTTTAAGGGTTCTACCACAGATGGACAAACAATGAACCCTTAAAAGTTCTAGATGAGAGTATAATAATAATAATAATAATAGTAATAATAATAATAATAATAGCAGCTTCATTTGTGTAGCACTTTTCAAGCCAGGCATCATGACAAAATGTAAATAAAGGCATTCCAGAAAAATATCCAAATGAAAGGAACAACAATTTTAAAGAAAATGTGTAGAATATTAGGAGCCTTGTTTCCATGAACCTGTTTAATGTGTAATTTGAAATTGTGAACTCAAAAAATGCATAATGGAAAGATGTGAATTTCATACAACAAAAAAGTTTTTACGCTCGCATGAGGTGGGTTTTCAGATGATTTGATCAAACGATATTGTGCAAAATTGAAATGGAAACACATTCTTCACATGTGAACATGAATCACAAACAGAAACACTAGCTTTCTGAGAAAGAGAGAGAGAGAGAGAGAGAGAGAGAGAGAGAGAGAGAGAGAGAGAGAGAGCTCTGTAAGATCTAGCACAAAACGAGGAAACCCAACTTTAATTACAGAACATCACTCAGTGGAATCAGAGAACATTCGTAAGTGTGTTTTGTCTAAGGTTTTAAAATATCATTTTCATGATATCATGATATCACGATATCACTCTTCCTCTTCTGATTCTGAAACCCTGAGTATCAGTCGATAATGAAACCCACCTGTTCCTGTATTCTTTAGCTTTTAAAGGTTGTGGGTTTTTTCTCCCACACTTGAGCTCTTTCACACAAAATTCACTGACATTATAAATATAATAAAGTATAAATATAATAGGGCGGCACGGTGGTGTAGTGGTTAGCGCTGTCGCCTCACAGCAAGAAGGTCCGGGTTCGAGCCCCGTGGCTGGCGAGGGCCTTTCTGTGTGGAGTTTCCATGTTCTCCCCGTGTCCGCGTGGGTTTCCTCCGGGTGCTCCGGTTTCCCCCACAGTCCAAAGACATGCAGGTTAGGTTAACTGGTGACTCTAAATTGAGCGTAGGTGTGAATGTGAGTGTGAATGGTTGTCTGTGTCTATGTGTCAGCCCTGTGATGACCTGGCGACTTGTCCAGGGTGAACCCCGCCTTTCGCCCGTAGTCAGCTGGGATAGGCTCCAGCTTACCTGCGACCCTGTAGAACAGGATAAAGCGGCTACAGATAATGAGATGAGATGAGATAAATATAATAAAATCAATCATAACAATATATTATTAAAAAACAGTAATCTCTTTATATAAAAAACTCAGTTCCAAAAATTCATTTCTTTTCCAAATCCATTTCCAGACTTCGCTTTTGTTTCAAGATTCGATGTCTGATACGTTTCACTGATGTCTGAATCCATAAGTGAAAATAAAATCATCACACACACACACACACACACACACACACACACACACACACACACACACACTTCATCCATAGTCTAAAAATAGTAATAAAAATTAAAACAATCAGAAAAATTAAATGTGTGTGTGTGTATATATATATATATATATATATATATATATATATATATATATATATATATATATATATATATATATATATATGTATAACCTATCATAAGTAGTCAATAAAATAAGAATAAAATAAAAAACATGAAAACAATTAAATGAAATGAAGTAAAATTGTAGAATAAAGTGCAATAGATAAAAAGATAAAACTGAATCATAAAAGCAAAGCAAAACAGATTAATCTTTAACCTCCTCTTGATCACAAAGGTATTTTTATTATGAACTTTAAAAATATAATTCAGGTTAATAATTTCGCTCATAATAGATCAGATATTACATTTATTGTTTTGTCACTACTTAAAACATTGGCTTTCATTTTTAAAAATAACATTCTGTATTGCACATCAACTGCTTCATCCATATTTTATCAATGTGTGTGTGTGTGTGTGTGTGTGTGTGTGTGTGTGTGTGTGTGTGTGTGTGTGTGTGTGTTTGTTGGGGTATTTAGGTGTTTATGTTGGGGTATTTGTAAAAATCACGTACAAATTAATATACCTCGTCTAAAAATGATAAAAACAATATTATAAAAATCACATATTAAATACAAACTTTGTAAAAACAAAAAAAACAATAAATCACCTCATAAATTAATGGATTATGTAAATGTGAAATTAAATGAATTACATAAAATCAAGTGAAAATACAGTTGAAATCAGAAGTTCATGGACACTCATCATGAATGTGATGGTAAATTTGTGCTTTCGGTGATTCTCTGAATGAATCGTTTTCTGTGTCAGAATGATTATAATATTAATCTTTAACAGAAAAAAAAAGCCCACAAAAATTTGGTGCACAAGTTTTAACTTATTTTGAGTTTTCTGAAATCAACAGAAGGTCAAAAATATACACACCCCCACTTCAATTATTAATTCAGTGAAGCTGAAATTTCCAAAATCTCTTTTAACTTGCCCAGATGAAGGCCCTGTATGAGCTCCCTGTTAGTGATGATGACTGACTGCAGCTGGAAGCTTCTCTGTGTGCAACATTAAAAGGGTTTGTTTAACAAATATCAGTTATTGGGAGGTGAAGCCACTTTGCTGGAAGAAGTGCCAAACTGTTCCCCTCAGCTGAGAGGAAATTGGTTCAGATGATCAGGAACATCCAAGGCTCAGACCTGCCATGAACTGGAAGCTGCTGGAACCCCAGTGTTACTGTCTACAGTCAGGAGAGTTTTATATCACCATGGACTGAGACGCTACTGCCCAAGAAAGAAGCTCCTGCTCCAAAATCCACACCTTCAAGCTTGAGTGAAGTTTACAGCTGATTACATGGACAAAGAAAAAGCCTTCTGGAAGAAAATTATGGTCAGATGAAACAAAGATTGAGTTGTTTGGCCACAATGACCAGAGATACAGAGGAACACTGGACCAACTGTCAAACGTGATTAACCAAAGTAGATGGAATAATGAAGAAGCATAACCTCAGCATAACCTCAGTCCATCAGCTAGATGCTTGGACCCAGTTGTGTGTTCCAGCAGGACAATGACTCCAAACACACATCAGAGCTGGTTGTGGAGGATAAAGCAGGAGAACATTCAGCTTTTGGAACAGCCTTCCCAAAGTCCTGACCTCTACCCTATCAAAAATATGTGGACTGTGTTTAAAAGTCGGTTCTGTGCCAGAAAACACATACGTTTAACTGAACTCCACCAATTCTGTCCAGGAGAGAGGACAAATATCCAACCAGAATTCTGACAGAAGCTTGTTGATGGTGAACAGAATCATCTGGTGAAGGAGAAACTTGCTTAAGGACATTTAACCAAATACAACCCTGATTCCAAAACAGTTGGGATGCTGTGTAAAACATAAATAAAAACATAATGCAATGATTTGCAAATCCTTTTTGGCTTATTCAATTGAATATGATACAAAGACAAGATATTTAATGTTAAAACTCAGAAACTTTGTTTTTTGTGAATATACAGTAGACTCATTCTGAATTTGATGCCTGCAACACGTTCCAAAAAAGTTGGGAAAGGGGCGTGTTTACCACTGTCTTACATCACCTTTTCTTTTAACACCCAGTACGTCTTTGGGAACTGAGGGCACTCAATGTTGAAATTTTGAACGTGAAATTCTTTCCTATTCTTGCTTAATATATGACTTCTGTTGTAATATTTTGCACTTTATAATGCACCACACATTTTCAATAGGAGGCAGGCAGGTCAGTTTAGCACCTGCACTCTTTTACTATGAAGTCACGCTGTTGTAATACATGCAGAATTTGACTTGGCATTGTCTTGCTGGAATAAACAGGACATCCCTGAAAAAGACATCGTCTGGATGGCAACGTATGTCACTCCAAAACCTGTATGAACATTTCAGCATTAATGGAGCCTTCACAGCAACTGTAAATGAATTTTTAAAAACATGACACATGAAAACAAATGAATGGTGTAAAACTTGGATATGAAAATTAGTCAGTAATGTCAAAACAGTGTATAAACCCAGATATGGGACATTTCCATCGCTGGAGATTTCTTTAACGGTAAAATAACTTGAGTTTGTGTTTCTGAGGTTTGAATTAAAACCACTGAATTAAAAAACATCAAATAGGATAATAATGATAAAAAACTAAAGAAACAATAATTATATTAACTGTGGTGACAGTGGATTGTGATTTCACTCTGAAAACCACAGCGATACACAAAGGCACGACACTGGACTGTTTTGTGTTGCACCTTTAGCATCTTTAGCAGTTTTTTTGTTTTGTTTTGTTTTACTTAGAAAGGTGCTTTTACTCTAAAAACAAATTACTTTCCATTGAAGCACTTTACATCACTTTTAAAGGTGCAGTAGGCCCACAGTTCCAGGTGTGAAGTCCACATGAAGGGTGCAGTATACGGGTTGCATCCCAATAATTAGGAAAGGTACATTTTAGTAGCCCTGTCTCAGAGAGTGCATGAGATATTAGTCAATGTGTTTTTCCTCCTAAATCCATCACTTCAGTTTGTCCAGTGCAAATATTCACACGGAGCAAATAAAGACATTTTTAAATGATAATCAGGTTATTAATATTAATATTAGAAGTTGGAATCTGTTAAACAAACTTGTCTGACTTTTTAAACTTTGCCTCTGAACACACACATGGTCAGGAAGACAGACTGATACTGTCACTGAGAAGAAATAAGAAAACCAGTGAAGTGGAACTTGGGATTATTTTACATCTGAGCACTAATGACTCGTTTTAATCTCAGCTTTAAAATCCAATTTAAATGCATCCGGATTTAAGTGACACTGAACTCACACTTTAAACATTAAAGCTTAAATGAGCTCAATCTCTCTCTCTCTCTCTCTCTCTCTCTCTCTCCGTAGACAAAGATTCTGGAAGCTGTAGGAGTTGAACTCCTGCAGAGTGAAAGTGTATTTTATATGAATTTGAAAACTGAGTTAAAAACAAAAAGCACTTTAATCTGGAACTCCATTTCACTTAAGAAAGCACAGATCATCACCACCTTCATCATCATCATCATCATCATCATCATCATCTTCATCATCATCATGTGCAATGAGATTAATATTTAACAAATACTATTTAAATGCATAAAAATAACAAAATAAAAAGTTTATATAAAAGTAAATAAAATAAAATGGTTAGATAAATTTGTAGTTGTGACACCTGGGTCAATAAATAAAATTAAATAATATAAAATAAGTGGATGAGAGTTTGGAACTGTGACAGTGAGCTTAATTACAAATAACCATAAAAAAATTTTAAATGAAAGTGAATTTTGCATACACATGTGCTTTTATGACAATGAGCTTGATTAAAAATGATTAAAAATTTATAAATAAATAAATAAATGCTAGTTGACAGTTGTGACACAGGGCTTGGTTAAAAAGAAATCTAAATTAAAAAGAAATTTAATTAAAATAAAATAAATTAAAGTGTTGGTGAGGCGGTTGCGGATGATCACATGACAGCAGGTTTTTATTAAAAATAGAATAAAATACAATAAAATTAAAGGTCGTATAAAAGTTGAATTTGTCGGAATTTGTTTGATTTCGGAAATAAAGTCCCCAGAGATGCCCAGAGGAGCACGAGCCCCGCCTTTCACCTCTGACCTTTTACCCGCCTTCATTCGGGTGTGAGTTCGTGAGCGCGCGCTGAAACTCATCAGCATTTATATTAATTTCTCTGTTTTTTAATGAAGAAATTCCGGCGCAGGAGGAGAGAGGAGCGAAACCCGGTGTGTGCTGAGACTCACACACTCATCCTGCTCAACAAAGGAAGGTGTGTGTGTGTGTGTGTGTGTGGCCTGGCTTTATTAAATGACCTCACTCACCGCGAGCTGATTCTCCCTCTAGCTCTGTTTGTGACGTCATCGTGTGACAGCCAATTAAAAAAGCGCACACCTTTTCACCTGTCGCGTTTAGAGCTGCAGCATTTCTCCTTCTGTATGAACTCAAACTGAACATGGCTTTGCTTTAGTATTTATTACAGGGTTTATGAAAATCTTACAAAATGTTAATTTTTGGTTTTCATAAATTCCACATTACTATCCAGTGCAGGTTTTAATAAAATAAATACTGAAAACAAAAATGTTAAAACAAATTTGCACCAGAAAGTGAATTCTCACTGAGTTCAAACTACAAATTAACAAAAATATTTTCAATAATAAAATGCCACTTCAAACAAAAACAACAAAAACAAATCTTTATTTTTATAACTATGTAAAATAAATTAACAGAAATAAATGTTGCTTTATTTATAATAGCAATAAATAAAGTAATAGAGAGATTATTTAGTTGTAAACAGTTTTGAAAAATCACAAGTGAAGAACTTTGCTTTGATTAATGAATTAATTTTTAATGAAATTTTACAAATGAAAAGTTCAGTGCAAAAATGTGGAGTAAAATCTTTAAAAGATCTGTTTCTTTAAATGTATTTAAACTGAGTGGTATTTTTATACTTATTAGGTTTAAAAAGTCATAAACAAAGAGCTACATTTAGTTGATTTTTATTGTTCCGTTTTATTCCCACATGACCAGAGGAAAAGGAATAAAACCTGAGTGCTGTGGAAGTCGGAGTGATCAGTGAGAGAGAGAGAGAGAGAGAGAGAGAGAGAGAGAGAGATGAACTTTTTGAATTCCGTTAACTTTTATTTGTAAACTGAACTCAGATTCAGATTTAAGTTTATGACGTGAATAAATTTCAGTTTAAAGACACACAAACACAGAAAATGACCTGATCGCTAGGAAAGCTCATCCAGAGGTGTGTGTGTGTGTGTGTGTGTGGTTATGTAGCTAACAGAGTGATACAGATGTGTTAAAGCAGTTGGTATGAAGTTGTTGTTGTGTGTAAAATGAACAGATAATAAAGTAAACATTTTCATGTTCGAGAAAATCAGCTAAGCACATTCCACTGTAATCCACTCATATCGTTTTGAACAGAATGATTGATGATGAAGTTTGAGGAAAAAGGAAAAGTGTAAAGAAAAGAAAAAATATTTTGTTGAAATAAAACTTACTCCTGAGGTGAGATGTGGTGCAGGAGGTTTTACTTCCGGCCGTGTTGATGGAGATGAAGGGCAGGAGTGATGTGGTGTGATGTCCCTCCTCCTTACACACACACACACACACACACACACACACACACACACACACACACACACACCTCTTTCACAATGCAGCATCTGGCTCGCTCATTACCGCGGAACAAAAAGCAGAGGAGAGGAAACGCAGCACTTCCGGTCCGCCAGGAAACTTCTGCTCCATATTCATCTCCACTGAATTAATAAAGATATCGGAGTGCAGGAGCAACAATCATGTAGACTCTCTCTCTCTCTCTCTCTCTCTCTCTCTCTCTCTCTCTCTCTCTCTCTCTCTCTCACACACACACACACACACACACACACACACTTCCCCTTTACATGAACATTCACTTCTGTCTCTCTGATTCGTCTCTGTGTTTCATTCTGACATTAAAAGCTTACAAGGTTAATAATAATAATAATAATAATAATAATAATAATAATAATAATGTGCCGTGAAAAATAAATTATTCGCGTGAGAAAAGAAAACATCTCAAAACAACCGAATCCTGTGAAACAAAAATCACGTGCAAATAAAAACAAGTGGCATCGATGTGAACATAACTGACCTGTCTGAATAGCACATGTTAAACAACAACAACAACAACATGAAAATAAATCACACGTGAACAAACACGTGAACGCGTTACATGTGGCAATGAATTAATTTTAAACAATCACGTGCACAAATGATCCATGCATAAAGATCAGATGTAAACAAAGAAACAAATGATTCATGTGTATAAAAAATCATGTGGGAACAATAGATAGATAGATAGATAGATAGATAGATAGATAGATAGATAGATAGATAGATAGATAGATAGATCATTTTTTAAAAAGCTGATTAATTCTGGCCTGTAAAAGTCTGCATTTGGCTGAGAAGTGAAGTTTGTGCGACTCTTCGTGATTCTATTTGGGATAATAAATGAGAATAAAGGATATAAAGAGGGATAGAGAGCTGAGGTGTGAGTGAAGGACTCAGGGCTCAGCAGTGACTCTGTGTCTCTGACACGTTTATAAATCTCAGTGTTCCTCAGGATTCCATCAAAGAAACAGGTTTAAACTGAAAGTGGAAGATTTTTCCCCCCACAGTTCTCTGTTCGTGTCAGAGTGAAAAAGCGAGTGAGAACAAACACGCAGGATCTTCCACAGGTTTCCCTGAGAGCAGGATGCTGTATAGACTTAATACCTCCTCAAACCGGAAGTAGTTGTTTAAGAAGGAAAGTGAAAATAAAATGAAAAGGGGTATGTCCCTGTAATGTAGCTCAATATTTATGACGGGAGATAGATAGATAGATAGATAGATAGATAGATAGATAGATAGATAGATAGATAGATAACAATCCCGTCACGTGCTCTTTAAAGGAGTAAAAAAAGATTTAAATAACATTTTATACCACTTTTGTGTTTTTAAAATATCTCTCTCTCTCTCTCTCTCTCTCTCTCTCTCTCTCACACACACACACACCCACACACACTTTCTTCTGGCCAATTGTCAAATAAATAAATAAATAAATAAATAAATAAATAAATAAATCTGAATATAAATATAAGTATATCATTAGCCTGGCTGTGAGGAAATGCAGCATTTTCTCTGACTTTAACCTTGAATGACTGAGAAGGGAAAGAAAAAGATAAAGAAAAGAAAAGAAAGAAAGGAGAAGAAAATCTTTTGACGGAGCGGATTTTCCATTTTCTATGATCACTGAGCGTTACCGTGTGTGTGTGTGTGTGTGTGTGTGTGTGTGTGTGTGTGTGTGTGTGTGTGTGTGTGTGTGTGTGTGTGTCGCTGATGCCTGACCTCGGACACACAAAAGCAAAAACTTTCCCTAAACAACAAGGAGAAAAGCTTTCATTCCTCATTCCTGCTTTCCTTCACTCTCTGCTTTTTACTGCTTTCATGCTCTACAGACTCTCTCTCTCTCTCTCTCTCTCTCTCTCTCTCTCTCTCTCTCTCTCTCACACACACACACACACACACACACCCCTGGAGTGACTCTAAGGATGAGGATAAGCTTATATCCTAATATATGGCGTTATAGATAGATAGATAGATAGATAGATAGATAGATAGATAGATAGATAGATAGATAGATAGATAGATAGATAGATATAAAACCCCGCCCCTAATCACAACCTTTCCTTTTGATTGTGTTGTTGAATAAAGATGTGAGTCTTTAAGCTATAATTAGAGTCACATGGACTCACGTGCACTGGAAATGGCGCCCAATAATCAAATCCATAATCTATAATTTCACATACCGCAAGTTTATATCATTTTTATCCTCTGCGCCAAATAATTTTATGCTACATAATTAAAACATTACTCAACATATTGTTTATACAAGCACAAAATATGTCACAGATCTACACTGGGTGAAATCTGAAATATTTCAGAACGTTTGTTTCTTGTTATTGGTGTGAATATTTTATTATTATTAGTAGTAGTAGTAGTGGTATTTGTGTTTGTTTGTTTGTTTAGATGGTTGATGTTTATGACATGTCCGAGTCCCCCACCATTTGCACAGAGAACCTAAAACTTTCAGTACAAAAACAGCGGACCCGTTCTTTACCCACCGATCACTGATACCAGTACCAGTGGTTCCAGTTTCCCAGTTCCACTCACCTGATGATGTAGGGTACCAACAGGAACTAATGGAGCTCAGAGGGCGGGGCCAGCAACGTTGTCTGATTACGTCAGGCTATTTTACACAAACACAACTGAAAACATCACATCTTCAGATCTTACTCTGGATAAGTGACAGAAGAGTGGAGAAGAACTTCAGAGGAACTTTATATAAATGGAATCCAAAAGTTTAAGGCACTTTTGGAGAATTTCAGAATGTAAACCAAAGCTGAAGGAAAAGACAAACATGTCTGAAAATATTTTCTGTTCTATTCACATTGTTGGTTCGAGCAGGTCAAATGGGATTTAATCTTTATTTTAGAAACAAAGGGGGAGAATTTGGACTTATATGAATGAGGTCGTAGGAAAAGCTTTGAGTGATAACCCCGCCCCTCACACTGACCCCGCCCCTCACACTGACAGTTCATACCGAATTCATACAAATCTGTAGTGAAGTGATGTTTCACAACAAGGCTTTAAAACACAAAACTGACTCAGAGATACTGATGGGAAAAGGGGAGGGGGTGAGGACCGTCTCCACGCGCACTTATTGCTCAGCATCTGGAACATCTGGCTGAGGTCCTGTTTGTTTTAAACATATATATATATATATATATATATATATATATATATATATATATATATATATATATATATATATATATATATTGCCATAATTACATTTACAATAAAGTAAAAGAGTGAAGATTAGATAAAACACGTGACCTTTTGGTGATCAGCAGACAGACTCTTCACCTTGTAGGCTAATGAAATTATTTTGGAGGGAAATTAATATTAAAATTAGGCTAATTAATAAGAAATGAAGAGCTTTACCCGCGTTTTATGCTTTTTATGACTTTATGATTTAAAGGCGGCCCAGATGCAGCTGTTTAGACAAAAATCTGAAGAACAGGCCTCTTTTAAAAAGATTAAAGTCGTATATTTTAATACAAATTTACTCAAGAACACACTAAAAAGTAAATGTTGTGATGGGGTAAATAAATAAACACACACACGCGCGAGCGCTATACATTTCCGAAATAGGAAATAACCTTTATCCTCATCCTCGCTCCAGGGTTTTGTGTGTGTGTGTGTGTGTGTGTGTGTGTGTGTGTGTGTGTGTGTTAGTTAAAGCCCAACAGGAAGTCGGGGTGATGCGGTGTGACCCCGATATGAGAGCCTCTGAATGGAGTCGCAGTCTGAGCTCTGTGATCTACGAGCTGCTAAAAAAGAGCCCAAATCCCTTCTTTACTCAGAGAGGAAAACACAAATTAAACCCGGCTTTCACTTTCTTCTTTTCTTTTCTTAAACGCAGACTTGAGATTGCTTTTGTTCTTCGGGTTTTGTAAATTTTTGGTCAGGTTTATTTCTTTTTTTCTTCCCGGGCCACATTTTTAAAAAATAAAAACTTAAACCTATGGCAATGTTCAGATTTTTTTTTTGTGCGATTAAAACTCTTCACGAGGCTCAAATTAAAGCATAAAAAGCTTAAAAGCAACAAGATGGAAAAAGAAATCAAACCCAATCAGAGTAAAAAAGACGCGGTGTGTAAAATGAGGTTACTATTCATTCATGTGGTTGTTAATGCCTCAGTGACGCAGTGTTTATGGTGTGTTATGGTGTGTGTGTTGGTGTATAATAGTGTGTATAATTGTGTGTTGTTTCTATTATAGTGCAGGTGGTAAAGTGTTAATCCTGAAGAATTTCTCTGGGATTAAAGAGACTGGATCTAATTACCGCGACCGAGTGTAAAGTTTCTAAAACAAGCCGTGTTTTGGCTGCGAGGGAAAAATTAATGAGGAAAATTAAAACCTTTTGTAAGCAGACACTTGCTTTAATATCAGGAATGATATGATTACATGCTCAGTTATATTTATTAATATTAATCAGGATTATCAGCAATGTGAAAACAAGCAGTGTTGATGATAATATAAACAATGTGCATCTCACAGGAAGGTGATTTTTTTAAATATTGCTTTAAAAGGCAATATTAAATTAATTAATAAATCATCAATATTCTAAATGTAGTATGACAACAACAACAACAACAATAATAATAATAATAATAATAATAATAATAATAATAATAATAATAATAATAATAATAATAATTCACTGTGTTTATTGCAATACTGTGTTAAACTTGTATATGATTATTTTAGACATTTAAACATTTAAATTATTAATTAGGGAACAAAAATGCAACAAAAAAGGACATACGAATGTATTTATTAATCAGGACTCAGAATGTGCTTTCATCTTTTGGTAATTAAATTAATGTCAAACGGGACTTTTAGGGACTTTTGTTTGTTTGTTTGTTTGATTGATTTAGGAAAGATTCCTAACAAACAATAAACACAAAAAGGTCACAATTTTTTCGGTGTGTGTGTGTGTGTGTGTGTGTGTGTGTGTGTGTGTGTGTGTGTGTGTGTGTGTGTGTGTGTGTGTATTTGTGTTTTCTGGAAGTGTTTGACTACTTAGTGAACCCTGAGCTCTAAAACTTTATTTCGTCTCTTCTGCTCGAAGCCCGTTACAGCCCTAAGATTAAAAGTGAGACGTGGAACTTCATGAGGAACCTTGTAGAGTTCCTCAAAAACTGTTTAAGTTTTTTTTTTTCATCAAAATGTCTTGTTTGTGAACATCTCAAGCTACAGCAGGCTCCATTTCAGAGCAATTTTAGTGCATTTGGAAATGATAGAACTGATTTCTGAACAGCTTGGGTCACATCCTCCAGAGTCCGAGCTGAAGGTCACACACTCGCAGCTCCATCATGTGCGTGTGTGTGTGTGTATATATATAGTACCTTGCATTCTTCTTCTAAAGAAATGCTGTCGACCAAAAATATCTTAAAAAATAATGAAATGAAATGTTTCAACATTAAAAACCACTATAAACAGTAATCAGTGAGTCATAATAACTTCAACAAAGTCAATATTTGGTGTGAGGTAGGTAAGGCAAATCCGTTTGCTTAAAAAAAAGAAAAAGAAAAAGAAATACCAGTCTGAGGTCCAGTGAGGTCAGTTTTATGTGGAAATGATCTGTAGGTTTTCCTGAGCATCTTACAGAACCAGCCCCAGTTCTTCTGGACACTTTGACTGTCACACTCACTTCTTCATTTTACACCAAAACCCAGCAGCCTTCATTATGTTTTCTTTTTTCATCTGGAAAGTGCTCTCTTATGGAATATACTGCTCAGATACAAACTTTATTTTCTGTAACATCTAATTTTGTGCTGGGAAAAAATGAACGTTTGGACTCTATAATATATATAAACCACTACTTATTGCATTTTTAATGAAGGTGTGAGGAAGGGGATTAGTTCATGCATTTGATTTGAATAATGAATCAGTCTAACACGCGTCCTTTCTCATTAGAGTTAACGACACTTGGCTATACAAGCTAATTAAAGTGTTAAACCTTAGTGTTGAGCTCACACCAGCAGTGTTGGGTTTATTTTTTCAGATGCAGCTCGCAAAAACACTGCGCGTAAACAGAGGAGGAACCCAAGAGGAATCTCCAGAAATGTGTGGAGCTGCTGGGATGCTCATTCAGCAATGTGGAAGTTTTTTTTTTTTTTTTGCTGCTTGTGCATTTTGTAGGGTGTGTATTTCTCGTGCACAGTGTGTGTGTGTGTGTGTGTCAGTGCCCCGCTCTTGGTGCGCATCACTGGTTCCTTTGAAAGCGCCACCAGCAGCGCTCAGGCCGCTCGCTCCGCATTACTCTGCGCTGGAGTGTGACGGCTCTTCACACACACTTTCCAAGAGCTGAAGTGAATAAATAAAACAGCAACGTGGGTTTCATAACAATTCATCAACTTAAGCCTTACAAGACCTCACGAGTCACTGCAGTTCGTTAATAACCTAATGAGAGTTTATAACCTCAGCGTGTTCCGTCATATTTGTCCAATATGTATGTTTTGACCAACAGGATATGATATCATATGCTATAAAGGACCAATATGACATGACGTAAGGTCAACTGATTATATATTACCAATGTGTTATGACGTAACTTTGACATATCACCATGGCCAAAATGTCTGGACCAGAGTGTGAGCGTTTCTGTGTTATGGCAGATTATAAACAGTATTAACCTCTATCAATAAATTATATGACCAATAAGTCACCTATATGTAAATACAGTGCATATGTCATGTAATATGATTCATATATTAAACTATATGCAATCAATATGTAACATGTTACACCATATGACCAATATGTTACATGGCCAAAGTGTATGGACCATGAGGTTATAAGTGTTTTATCTTTAATAGGTTGTGACTTAAGACCAAGACCTTATAATGCTCTATAACCTGTACAGCCTGACCAATGACTTCCATGTAATCATATATAACCACTTTGTTATGCACACCATAAGAACATACAGGACCAATGCGTTTTGTGTCATTACAAGACTTTATAACGCACTAGCCTGTGGGTGATCAATAGCCTATAGCATGGGACCTACACATCATATGTTCAGAATGTATGCACCAAGGTGTACACAGCAAATTCCTCAGTGTTGAATTAACACTTTCAGAGTTAATTTGTGTCCAACTGGACATATATAAACACAGTAGGGTGTTAAATCAACACTCTGGGTGTTAATTCAACACTGGGGATTTTGCTGTGTAATAACATCTATAACATCGATAACATACTAATGTGTTTTATGCAATGACACACGACTCATATGATAAGCTATATATAATCAATAAACTATATGATTAGTGATATTTGACTAATATATGCCCAATATGGTCATACTGTATGGAAATATAATGTCTAAAATATATGGAGAGATGTGTAATAGGATATGTAACCTATATGTTTTATTACTAATGTATTATAACATACGACCAAGCCTTTATAATGCCCTATATATGACCAACATGTAAGTCTAATGACATATGGTCAATATATTAAGCTTTATATGACCAATGTATAACACACTGGCCAAAATATGATCATTCAATCATGACATAGTAGAATAACAAATATCCTAACCTTAAGTCTAAATTTGATCACTGATTTAAATTGAGGATGCTGTATATGAGGCCTAGTTTATATCCGAACTATACATCATTATGGTCAATATGTTATGACACGTGACAAATATGACAATTAACCTTTGACATGTCACCAGTGTATGAATATGTTGCCATGGAAGATGATGTTACAGCTGTATGATGAATAATCAATGCAGTAAGACATTGCTAATGAGTGAGCACGAGGATTATCTTACCTAATTTCTCTTTATTATTATTATTATTATTATTATTATTATTATTATTATTATTATTATAAGTCTCTCCTGTAGTATATGCTAATTGTAATTCATGGCTTTGGGTTCCTGTAGCTTTAAATGATGGAGCCGAGGCGAGGCTGAGCCGCTGTCATTTAGCGGAGTCGCCGGCTCACGTGACACGAATGGCGTCTCCTTATTGGTCGTAGGCACGTGTCCAGGATACGGGAGTGCGACGTCACACGGGAGTCTCGTATTAAAAATAAGAACAAAAAAAAAAAAAATCCGTAGTGAAAGTATTTGGGAGCCAGTTGGCAGCTCTTTATTTAGCCGTTATTTGCTCACTGAGGCGCGACTCAGCAGCGGCTCCTCCAGCGGCCTCATTCCTCCTCACACACTATTATTATTATTATTATTATTATTATTATTATTATTATTATGAGTAGTAGCCTATATTTTTGGGCGTGATAATAATATTCCTCCAATATTATTAGAAACTACTCCGTGGAGCTCGTTGTGGAATTAAAATCTATAATTATGTTTTTTCTTTGTGCGCACAAAAAGCGCTCGGGTGGCATTTAATATCCATCAAAGATTTTCTCTCATTTTATTGTCGTTTAGGTTTTTTTTTAATTGAAGAAAAATATATACTGAAGAGGAAATTATTTAAACAACAACAACAAACCCTGGAAGTCGGAGCGCTCGCCTGCGCGCGGGAGAGAAAGGGGTTACGGGAGAGAGTTTCAGGATGGAAGAGAAAGATCAGAGCAGCAGAGATGCAGGAGACGAATCCAACCGAGCCATCCTGCCGCTGCTCGAGCCTCCCGGAAACCTGCACCGGATCACCAACTTCTACATCGACAACATTTTGCGCCCGGACTTCGGACGCAGGAAAGAAAGCGCCGCCGCCGCCAACGCGACCGAGCGCAGCGACATTAACGCGTCCGGGAGGGAGAACCGGTGTCCTTCAGAGGCGGGGACTGACACAGACCGAGCGGGATCACCGGGCTCGGGTGAGGGAGCATCGAACCCCGCCGTTAGCGGCTCGAAGCCCGGGGCGGAAAGCGGCGCGGATCAGTGCGCAAACTCGCTCAATAACCAGCCGATGCTGTGGCCAGCGTGGGTTTACTGCACCAGATACTCGGACAGACCCTCATCAGGTCAGAGTTCATCTTGGAAATATACTCAAAGAAAAATACTCAAATTATGAGGGTCCCCCCCCACACAGGTTTAAACACATTAAGAACAAAATATTACATATTAAGCGACTTCAGTGCATCTGAAATCAGGGTTCATATTTTAGAAAGAGGGAGTATATATTACTGAACAAAAACATCTTTTTAAGTTTCCTTTCATGAGTTTTGCATGCGTTTATTATATGTAAGTAACACAATAAGCAAACAAAAATAATCCAGAAAAAAAACTTTCATTAATAACAAAGTCACAGTTTATAGTTAATAATTAGGAATATGCCAATTCTATTTCAACCATCTTTAGCTTTATTTAATTAAAAAGCAACCTAGAAGCTTGGAAAAAGAAAATAAAGAAAAAAAAATACAGGAAAACAAGACCCCCCCCCCCCCCCCCCCCCCCAAAAAAAAAAAAAAACAATCCGAATGGGCTCAGTGGGGTTCAGTCCGTGTTTATTGTCAGCTCAGAGAGTTTTCTGCACCTGCTTTGCTTCTCCTTCATGTCTGAGTCTTTATATTATTCATGATTCCTAATTTCTGAAATCATAACGTTTAAAGAATAAAACGAGCAAATCACAAAACCACACAGATGGCAGAAGATGATCGAGGCTCTGCATTGGTATAAATCTTTATGTAGCTCAATTTTATTACATGCTAAAATGTTTCGTCGTTAAAGTAAAATCTGTTCACAGACTTGATGTATAGCGACAGATTTTACAGAAAAGAGAATAAAGAAGTTGTTTGCAGTGAGTTTCCTCAGAGTTTTATAGAAATATCAACATCATCAAATGGAAATTTAACCTACAGGACCTTTGTGAGGCCATTTTTATCAGCCATGCTCAAGCACGAGTTTTACTTTTCGAAAGTGAGTTCTTTAAAAAAAAGAATTAAAAAGTAATTTCGAAAGCTTTATAAAGAATCAGTTTCCTGTGAGACGGAAAATAAAGAGATGAACAACAAAAATATATATTTACAGGTTTAAAATTGTGACTAAAGAGTGTGGAGAGATGATTGGTGACCTTAAATATGCTCAAAATCCCCAAATGTAGGGAGATTATTATTATTATTATTATTATTATTATTATTATTATTATTATTATTATAAGCAGAAGTGTATATTGGACCGTCGTGATGCGTTATTACTGGTTATAATCAAAGACAGCATTTGATAGAAGGTTTTTGATCAGAGTGTGCAGTAGTTAGTAGATGATGTTTAATAAAAATAAAATATAATTTTTGTAAAGTTTTTGTGAAACGAAGCCAAGTTTAGAGCCTTTGTTCGCTCGAGGTCTTTGTTAATATTTCATTAGCATATTTTTGTTGGACAATGGAGGTGAAGGGTGTCGAGGCTTCAGACATTTTCTCCTAAATTATATTAATTTGCATAAAGAATTCAGCTGTTTTAGAAAGAAATATACTTGTGCACTTTATAAACGTCATGAACAGAATTAAATTGTGCTTGATAGCAAAGTTTCGGCGCAAAACAAACAAACAAACAAACAAAAAAACCCTCGAAACTATTAACATTATTATTATTATTATTATTATTATTATTATTATTATTATTATTATTTGCTTTTCTCAGGTTCAAATCCCCCTTTTTTTGCCAATGTAAATCATGCCATAATCAAATCAAAAGACATTTCCAGTCATAATGACCAAATTGAGGCTGCTTTCGTGCTGTTCATAGAAAAAAAAATCATCCACAAAAGACGGGGGATTGTGGGAAACATGACTAATAAAATATAAACACATAAACAAGCTCGATAGAACTATAACTATGGGTCATGTGACCTGTTTCTAAACTACACGATGTGATGTTGCATCTCTAATAAACCATGTCACATTATTCCATCAGAAAGAGAAATATTTCCGGGAGCCAGTCTCACATCACTGACTTTAGACTGACAATCATGAACCGGAAGTGGTTATTCCGTGTACGAACGTGCACGCGCAGCACTTCCAGCAAAGTTTATAAACAGTAATAACAGCAAGAAGGAGTGATTATAAAAATGTAGTTGCTATGGAAACAGAGGAGGGAGGGAATGGAGGAGAAAGGGGGAGGGGGAAGGGATGCGTTAACCCCACCCCCTCCATAACGCCACCCCCACCCCAGCCCCAAACCTCCACAAGCCCCCCCCACCAAAAAAACCCTCCAACACCCTTTCAAATATGCAAATGTCTGTGTGTGTGTGTGTGTGTGTGTGAGAGAGAGAGAGAGAGAGAGAGAGAGAGAAAGCTTTGTCTTGTGTTTAAAAAAATATTTTGGAGAGTTTAAAGTTATAGGGTCTGAGATTATTATTATTATTATTATTATTATTATTATTATTATTATTATTATGCTTTTAAAGTCATGTTAGGAGAAAAAAAGCTCACAAAACACACTCTTATAGTTATTATAGTTATTATGGTTATTATAGTTAGTGTAGTAGAGTAAAAACTCTTTATAAGCATCTGTTATTCATAAATTTGTTATAAATGCAGCACGTGCACATTTCATACCATAAACAGCATTATTATTATTATTATTATTATTATTATTATTATTATTGCCATGACTTTTTGAATAAGTTACAAATGAAAAGTTTCTGCTTCCAAACTTCAGGCGCTCCTCTATTGCCATAACAACCACATGTCATAATAGTGTTGTTGTTTTAAAAGTTGTTATGTGGATAATAATAATAATAATAATAATAATAATAATAATAATAATAATAATAATAATAATAATAATTAAAAAAATATTATTACTATTATTATTATTATTATTTTTATTATTATTATTTTCGGCTACATGAAACAGAGCCCAATTTTATACTAAAATATATTTGCTGGGTTTTATTTATTTATTTATTTATTTATACTTTTCTTCTCTTGTCAAGTCCATTTAACCCCTGTGCTGCTGGTTCTCTCATAGTGTTGTGTTTTTGTTCTCACTTATTTAATCACATTTAATTCAGAATTTTAGTAAAAGCAGGTTCAGATAATTTGTATCACTGGCTTTCCATTTCTGACAGGAAGTCGCAATGGAGTCATGCTGCGCGTGCTGCTAAAGTCATCCTGATAATAATAATAATAATAATAATAATAATAATAATAATAATAATAATAATAATAAACAGAAAGAGCTCCCGCCTCAGATCTGCACTGCTGTCCTGCTGAAAGTTTATTATACAGTATCAGCGCATGCTGGTAGTTTATCAGCTTCCGGGGGTGTGAAAGTGCGCCATGATCATCTCTCTCTCTCTCTCTCTCTCTCTCTCACACACACACACACACACACAGAGCATAGCATTCAGGACCTTTTGTCATTTCATCCCTGATCATGTAACACAGAGCGACCTTCTGAAATCCCACAATGCACTGCGCTGTGGTGTAGGCCTCCCATAATGCATCTCGCTGCATGGAGTTAAGTGAAAAGTAAAATCTATAGATGGATAAAAATGATGATGATGATGATGATGAAGAAAAGTCATCTTGCCTATTTAACACACTAAGAGCTCTTTATGAGCGCGTGTGTTTGTCTATAAACTTATAAGTGCAGCGCGAGCACATTTCATACCCTAAACATTTATATACTATACACACATTTATATCTATACACACATTTATATACTATACACACATTTATATCTATACACACATTTATATACTATACACACATTTATATCTATACACACATTTATATACTATACACACATTTATATACTATACACACATTTATATCTATACACACATTTATATCTATACACACATTTATATACTATACACACATTTATATCTATACACACATTTATATACTATACACACATTTATATACTATACACACACATAAAGATATGTGTTTTGTTGTTGTTGTTGTTTTGTTTTTTTTGGCCATGGCCTTCTGAAGAAGTGAAGTAGCTCCTACTGAGAACTTTCTACCTCTAAACTTCAGACGCTCCTCTGTTACCATAGCAACCACTGGGGTTAAATATTATATAAGTTGCGACAAGTGCAGAGATTATTATTATTATTATTATTATTATTATTATTGTTGTTGTTGGATCAAGCCAGCAAACCACACCTCCACGTCCCTAAACCCCCCCGTGTGTGTGTGTGTGTGTGTGTGTGTTCAGGGCCCCGATCGCGCAGACCAAAGAAGAAGAGTGTGACTCGGGAGGATAAACGGCCCCGCACGGCCTTCACGGCGGAGCAGCTGCAGCGGCTGAAGGCGGAGTTCCAGTCGAACCGGTACCTGACGGAGCAGCGGAGACAGAGCCTCGCCACCGAACTGCAGCTCAACGAGGCCCAGATCAAAATCTGGTTCCAGAACAAGAGGGCCAAAATCAAGAAGGCGTCGGGCACTAAGAACACCCTGGCGCTGCACCTGATGGCGCAGGGGCTGTATAACCACGCCACCAGCGGCAGCAGCGGCACCAAGGACGACAAATCAGACAGCGAGTGATCACAGCGCGTCATAACGCGTCATTACCCAAGGCGCGCGCAGACCCGAACCCTGAGCCGCCTGGGGGCTCTGAGGAACCAGCACACACGGACTGGAGGAGCTTTTATCCCTCTGCAATACCTTTATGTAGCCTTTCATTTTATGTGGTGTGAGTTTTATTATTATTATTATTATTATTATTATTATTATTATTATTATTATTATTATTATTGTTGTTATTTGTGTTGTTGTTGCAAACATTAACTCTGCTGTCCACACATGAAGTAGCCTACACTCTCAGAGAAAAGGGTACTACACGGTACCAGTTCCTGTCGCTCTACTGGTGCCTAAAGCTTTACTGTATGGCCTCCAGGACACCCGCGGTCCGGTCCGGTCCGGTCCGGTCCGTGATTACAGGCCGCTCCTTCCCCATGTCCAGGCTGAGTTCAGTACCTGTTTTCTCTCCGAGTGTTTCCGAGTTCTTCTGATTGACTCCTGACTTTCTTTAATCCATGCTGAAGTCCAAAGAGTTTTTAATTTCATTGCTGCATTCAGGCAACTGTGATTTTAAAATAAAAACAAAAATAAATAAATATGTTTATGTCCGTTTTCCATGTTTAATATCTAATGTTATGATTCCGGAAAAATATTTTTTCGTCTTATGAATTTTTTTTTAAGTAACAGCACATGGATGTGTGAACACTAGACACATGACACTGTATTTATAGGTTTAAAAGCAAAAGTTCTATTTAACTCTGTTCCAGGTTACACATCAGTATTCTGTTGGAACGCAGCTCGGGGTCGCGCGAGAAAATCCGTAGGAATTCGAACCGAGCCAGGTGCGCAGTGGGCGGGGTTTAGCAGCTGGGCTTTGATCTCGGTTTCCTGGAAATCCTACGAAGTTTTTTGTTGCTTGTTTTTGCGTGAACTCGCGCTGTGATACAGATATTAATATTAATATAATTCTTTCATTTTCAGGTTCAGACAACTGAATGATGAAGTCACATAACGAATGGAAATACTTGACCCTTTTCTTTCCTTCATCCCTCAGTTTATTCACTGATCCAATAACGCGTTCTTTTCTTCTTTCCTCCTTCCTTCATTTTTTCCTTCTGTCTTTCCTGCATCGCTCTATTCATTTCTCTTTTCTCTTTCTTTTTTCTTTCCTTCTTTCTTTTCGTTCTTTCTTTCAAAGCAATATCAGATTTGTGTTGTAACTTGCTGAATGTGATTTTTTTTCATAATTTGGAAGAAGTAAAAGCATGAAGGCTACTCTCACACAGCAGATTCACATCTCATGAGCACCTGGATTAGATTAGATTTCACACTTGGACAAATTCCTCAGCTTCACTTTTAACTTTAAACACTTTCCACACAGAATGATCAGCTTCTCATGTCAGTGAGTTTTATTTGTTTGCAGGATTTTTTTCTTTTTCATGTCATCATGCAATAACTACACGACAAGAACAGATGAAGAAACCAAATTGTGACCTTTAATTTCGTGTGAACTGCGTCCTGTAGTAATTTTCGGGAGGAAAATCAAAAATAAAGTGTGGTGTGTATGATGGATCCGTTCACCAAACAAACACACACTTTGCCTTAAAGTTCTGAGATGAACTTGTTTTTGTTTTGTTTTTTTTAATGTTTTTTTTATGAGAAACTGTGCTCTTCATTATCTATAGGCCTATAAAGAAACAATTTACAGCAGAATCTACAAAGGATATAAAACAGAATGAGATAATTTAAGTTTCTTTCCTCTTCTTTTTTTAAAGTGTAAAATTTCATGTGGTTTTCTTTGGGAGTATTCTTTAAAAAAAGATGTACATAATTTGTATCATGATTATTTGTGGCATTAAATCCAACTGGATAAACGAGTCAATAAAACAAGGCTTATTTGTAAAGTCATGTTGTTCATGTTCTTTATTTACACTCAGGAGGAAGTGATGGCTCTAATACTTTCAGAAAATCAGTGCAAATCTCAAGATGAGCATCAGGCCACAGTGAAGAAGGAATTTCATCATGAACTCACACAATTTATAGAAACTCAAACCAGTGGGAAAAAATAGAAGATTTCACTGATTTCATGGAACCTGATCACAAAATCTACTGAAGTTTAGGAAAGGTTTTTATCTCTGAACTATCTGTAAAACACTTTGATCAAATCTTCTGGAGTTAAATGTGTTTTATAAATTAAACTCACTTCCTCACTTTCACTGGAAATAAAACTCTCTTTTAAAATGGACATAAAAATTATTTTTACACGATTTACTGACTGAGACTGAATAAATTGGCTCTGAGAAATTCTTAGGAAAGTGTGTATTAGTACAGCCTGCTTAGTGTTCTGAGATTTACTTTTTTGTTTGTTTCATTGAGCTTTTTTTTTTTACTTTAATTGATCCCAAACTCATCAATAATTTAAACATAAAAATCAATTACTCTATAATCTAATGAACCTTTTATAATCTTTTATTACCTTTAGTCAGTGTTTATAAACTGAGTGACAGTTATTATTACGACACGACTCAGCGAGATGCAACTTCCTAACTTTAAAAAAACAGTTTAAACAAGATAAACACAATAATACATGACAGTCATTATTATTTATATCACATCTTCAAAAATGTTTTGTAATATTCATGTATTTTCAGTTTGTTTGTTTGTTACTAGAGCTCATGCAAGCCTGACTCATATGACAAGTTTTGATTGGTTGATGTTAAGAAGGGGGTGTGGTTTGGTTAATTGCAACTTCAGCAGTTTAAAATCTAATCTAATCTAATCTAATCTAATCTAATCTAATCTAATCTAATCAGCTGCTGGAGTTCAGATCAGTGACAGGTTGCTGTGTCGGGTCAGTTTATAAAAACAGTATGGACTCTATTTTCTTATTTATTTAAACCAACTTGAATTGGACTCCATTAGGAATGAGCCATCAACTTTATTTCCCTTAAACTTTATTAAAGTAGTCGAACAAACCTGGTGCTTTTATTATAAACTCAGTCAGTGTTTATAAACCCGACACCAAACAGCCACATGACAAATGATTATAAACCTTAAAGGAGAACTGAAGGCAATTTTTTTTTTATTATCAAAATTCTATTTCTCTCATTTTATTAAATACATTTTTGATCGCTATTTTGTCGCTGCTATAGCAAGTTCTGAGTGTTTGAAATCTGCTCTGTAATATATCAGTCCATATGTCAAAGCAATGGCCGTAAACGAGATTCGTTGAGACCTGTGCGAGACATCGTAGGACGGAAGTAAAACGTACAGTGGAAATCAAAGTCACCAACATCTGCCAATGTTGTCAAAAGATGCACGCGCCCTCTTTCGAATGCTGATGTAATCAAGCCGGAAGTTTTGTTTGTTCTGATAGCAATCAGGAAAGTTGGAAAAAAGTAGGCAGTAATCGTCATTTAAACTCGTTTTTGTGCAATACTTCGTTTGGAAAACAGTTTTCAAAATGGCGGCACTGACACCTGACTGACACTTCACGTTTTGAAGTCTCGCACAAGTCTCGTGAAGATCGCACGGATAAGTGACGCCTGCCGTGGACCAAACGAACTACATTCAACATGACTAAAAACCGAATAGGCCGATAAGTATAATATTTAATTGCAATTAGTTGCCAATACGAGTCACGATATAAGGTTACTAAAACGTACAACACGATAATTAAGAAATAAAGCAAGTCAAATCTAAAATGTAATCAGGCTAAAGGTGAGAAACTAAAAGTAACTGGAGTTCTGAACTTCTTACTTCCTGAAATCTTCACCTGTCCAAACAACATGGAAAAGTTTTACACCATTTATAACTTCAGGAGCAGACAATCAGCAGTCTGGACCTTAAAGGAACAGTCCACCGTACTTCCATAATGAAATATGCTCTTATCTGAATTGAGACGAGCTGCTCCATACCTCTCCGAGCTTTGCGCGACCTCCCAGTCAGTCAGACGCGCTGTCACTCCTGTTAGCAATGTAGCTAGGCTCAGCATGGCCAATGGTATTTTTTTGGGCTGTAGTTAGATGCGACCAAACTCTTCCGCGTTTTTCCTGTTTACATAGGTTTATATGACCAGTGACATGAAACAAGTTCAGTTACACAAATTGAAACGTAGCGATTTTCTATGCTATGGAAAGTGCGCACTATAATGACAGGCGTACTAACACCTTCTGCACGCTTCGGCAGCGCATTGATACGGAGCTCAGATATCAATGCGCTGTCGAAGCGCGCAGAAGGTGTTAGTACGCCTGTCATTATAGTGCGCACTTTCCATAGCATAGAAAATCGCCACGTTTCAATTTGTGTAACTGAACTTGTTTCATGTCACTGGTCATATAAACCTATGTAAACAGGAAAAACGCGGAAGAGTTTGGTCGCATCTAACTACAGCCCCAAAAAATACCATTGGCCATACTGAGCCTAGCTACATTGCTAACAGGAGTGACAGCGCGTCTGACTGCGTCTGACTGACTGGGAGGTCGCGCAAAGCTCGGACAGGTACGGAGCAGCTCGTCTCAATTCAGATAAGAGCATATTTCATTATGGAAGTACGGTGGACTGTTCCTTTAACAAACCAAACTGTGAGCTTTTATTTATCGTGTTCTGAGTCTAAAGTGCACACGAACATCAAGTGTGTATGAAGTTACACAAAGTTTTATCTCTACAAGACTTCAGTAAAAGGATTACAGATGAGTTTACTCAAACCTGTGTGGATTCTTATAAAAATTCTTCATATTTATACTTGAAGAACCTTCACAGGTTATGGAGGAACTTTAGGAAGTTCTGCTGGTAAGACAATCTGAAGAACTTCAAAAAAAAAAGTTTAGTATCGTCATGTTCTAAAAAGAAATAAGTAAAGGATGCAACCAACCAACTGAAGCAGTCATGAGAGAAGATGAACTAATGAACGGCTCCTAAACGGTGTCTTAAGAGCTGTGGTCATGTGTTCCAGAGATGCAGGACCATTTCTATAATAAATTTAAGTTTTAAAAAGAAAAAAGTTCATGGAAGATCTGTTAGAAGTTCCTCAGCAGAGTTTGCTGAGGAACTTCTAACAGATCCACCACAAATCATGTTTCTTTTTAAAACTTAAAAAAAAAAAGTTCAAAAACAGATACAACAAAATTAAGAAAGAAAGAAAAATTATGGAAATAAAAAAAATGACTCAAAGCATTGTCATATAGGAGTCATGGTCATGTACTGGTAGAAACTTCAGCAGGAAGGCTGCAGACCTGGAGCATGTTGAGATCATGTATGAGGATCAACACACTTACACCAAAAACAGGCCACGTGAAAAAGAGGGAAAAAAGTTGCATAACTGAACAGAAGTCGATACAAAAAGGGCAGAGAGAAGCAGCTCAGAGAGAGCGCACACAGCATTGACCTGCCTTCTTCAATGCAGAAGGAGCTCATCTGCATTTCTATTCGCCAACGTGGAAATGGACAACGACTCCGAGCTTCTCCTGAAAGCGTAAAGAGAGGCTGAAGGTCAAAGCTCCTTCCCTCACGGCTCGCAGGTGGCCCCCACCCCCTTTTACTTTTCTGCAGAGTTTTGTGTTTCGACCTTTTCACCTTCAGCCAAACTGGGTTCAGACAAAAGCTGATGTTTGAGACCTTTAAGCAGATTTAGGTTTTGTTGTACTGTGTCATTAGCAGTGTCTTTAGATATTGTGTCATGGTGCGATTTCCTGTTTTTCTTTTTTTAATCATTAACTCGTGCACCACAATAAACTTTAAGAAAGTGCTTCCACATTTGATTCGGATTCCCAACATGAAAGAGAAACAGCTCTGAAAACCTGACTCCAAAAATATCTAAACGCACAAATCTCTAAACTTCACACCAACCGGTCCTGACAGTCCCATTGTGACTTTAGAAACCCGTCTCTCAGAGTGGCATACCTTCCAAACTCCAGGCGTCTCCTCAGATCCACACGCACGCCCCGAGCTGAACTCCGACAAACAGCCGAGCCAAAGGCCAGCCACGCTCCGAAAGAAAATACATATCAGAAAAGTATTGACGTCCCCCATTTGGCCCCTGTACAAAAGGGGCAGCCCGGTGACCCCTCCCCCACTAAGCCATTTATCTATCGTTTGTGGGCAGCTTCCTGGTCAGATCTGAATATGCAATGAAGAGCCCGAGAGCTCAGTGACGAAAATATAATTAAGGCAGTGAGCAGAGGCAAAGGTGAAGAATGGAGACGACATCAGGCTAATTTCACACCCGGCTCGCCGATGGCTGAACCCTCACCGCACCACGCACATCAAAGTGCACTGGCAAAGTTAAAAGGAGGACTTAAGCACGCTAATCTCCAGGACAAATATATTTTAATCTTGTTAGAATACAAGTTAATGCTGAACTTAGCACTCAGTACAGCTTATATTTGTGAGCTGAGACGTTCAGGCCGTCCTGCACCAACTTGTGCAAAATTTTCATAAATCACATGGGGCGTGTAGCGAGAACAGAGTGGCCTTTATGGAAAAACAACAACAACAACAACGCAAAACAATCCCTGAGCGCTTCCTCCACTCATTCAACAAGCGTGCATAGGAAATGAGGCCTCGCCCGGCCTGTGGCTCTCAGCAGCTCCTCGGTAACCCCTGATCTCTCGCGGATTTAGGCTTTAAGTCAGCTGCTGAGCACAAAAGAGCAAAGCCACTTTCTTAGGCTGCAACATTTAGAAACGCAAACCGAGCCGCTTCCTGAAGCCTAAAAAGAAAAGAAGGGAGAGGAAAGAGAGGCTTAGAGGCTTAATTACATTCTTTGTTGCAGCATTTGTGTGAAAGTGCTTGTAAAATTTGGCCCCATTTGGCCGTTCATTCTTTCAGATGAATCATGGATAAGGAAAGATGCAACTGAGGTGTTCGACTGTCCACCATGAAGAGACACATCCTGAGGAATCAGTGAACTTCAGCACAAACACCAATCAGCCAGGATGGAGATTTACACGAGAGCTACAGAGCTTCATCATTCCAACAGTGAAGAAGAAAAACATGTATTCTAAAGCCCAATGTGTAATAAATAAAAAAGTGTGTGTGTGATGGTAGAATACTGAGTGAGAGGATGGTGCGAGTACCCAGAGTTACTGTTAGTACCCCAGAGGTAGTGTTTTATTCCACAGCAATTTCCCAACAATTTACATTCCCCCCCCCCCATGTTGTGAAAGTTACTTCCTGCTCTCACTTACTTTATCGCAGCTATAAAACAGTCGTTCCTTCACTCGTCTCTCTTTATTCTCTCAAAATCTGTTTCTCGTGTTACTGAGAAACTGTAAACTCCAGTCCTGAAGATATCAGAAAAGCGTAAAGTTCCAGCTTCACCTCCGACTGACACACAGCGCTGACACTGGAGACTCCTTCCAACTGGAGACGTTACAGAAAACTTCACCATGTAAACAATTACACACGTTTTTAACCCTGTTTATCATCAGTGGAGTGTCTCGCTGGACACGTCCCTGAACTGTTACCATAGAAACCATACAATATTAGAAGGAGAGCATTAATTATAAATAAACCTGCACTACTGTCACAGCTGCTGTTCTAGAGAATTAATCAACACCTTCTGACCAATCAGAGTCCAGGATTCAACAGCAGCAGCAGCAGTGCGATATGAAGCTAATTAACATTCACCACTTCATTTCTTTAAAATGGTGATATATATATAATACAATTACTGATTATTCAGTTCTCAGGTTAGTACGGTGATTAGAACTGGGATTGTGATCATGACAGTGTTTAAAATCCACAGAGGCCACACCTCCTTCAGTGACACTGATAGAGGCCACGCCTTGTGAGATGTGAGATTGACACATACCTCTTTTCCACTAAGGCAGCTTGAGGACCGGTTCCTAACCTCAAACCAGTTCTTTGGGTTTCAACAGCTAAAGAACCGGCTCACGGCCAGGAAAACTGGTTCTAGAGCGACACCAAGTCTTTGATGGTCTAGAACCAGGAACTGCTTACATCAGGGGCTAGGGGTGGGATTATCGTAACCAACAAGACCGACTAAAACTTGGTGACTGCCGTTGAAAAACCAGAGCTGGTGTAGCATCTAATTTGACTCGTGTGAAGAAAAAGAGGAGGAGATGTAGTCCACCATTGTTGTGGTGCTTGGTGCTCGTGTGGTGGGTGAGCAGTGCTAACAGAGGAGCTGCTGGGGAAGCGGCGATGTATACAGGGACATAACGACGTGGCTCTATAGTGGCTCTCCAGCCCGTGGAAAAGCAAACCGGTTCTTAGAAGGTTCACAAGTTAAACCAACTCTGAACCAGAACCACGTTCGTGTTAGTGGAAATGTCTCCGTTTCCCCCACACATCCTTTACTGAGACTGACACATAGGCCACGCCTCCTTCACCGAGACAGGTACACAAGCCACGCCTCCTTCACTGAGAGAGACCTACCCATAAGACACACCAAAACCCCCACAACACAGCGGTCTGATCTCACTTAAAATCTCATTAGTAAACTATTAGAACCTTTAGAGGTTCATCAGTTGTCCCTCTGAGAGAACCCATAACCCTTGGGTTTTATGTAGAACCACAAAATATTCAGTCAGTCATTCACTGATCTTTAGTAAGCACTTGGTCTGGTCAAGGTGGCAGCAAGGACGTGGGGTCAATCCCAGGAACACTGGGCAGGAGGTAGGAACACACATAGAACCTTTAACAATCCAAAGAACCCCTTAAAGAACCCGGTTACTTCAAGTGTAACTCCTTAGTTTAAAGGATTTGAAAATTGTTTTTCCTTGTTTAATGATACAAAATAAGAACAACAAAAAAATTAAACACAGAAACTCTCAAAATATTACATTCCCTGTGGGAAGCCAAGAACTTTCATATATTTAAAAAAAAACAAAAAAACCTTGAAGAACCCACTCTTCTGAGTGTACGAGTTCTTTGGGTAAGTGTGTGGAACAAACTTGAAATGATTGCTGATTATTTTCTTCTTAGTATCTAGAACCTGTCAAAAATAGGGTTCCTGAAGAGTTCTTTAAGGGTTTGTTGGATAAATAAAGGTTCTTCAGCTGCTCAAATGCTGAACGTTGGAGGGTTAACTGCAGCAGAAGTCGTCCTGTGTTGGTATTTCATGCTCGTTTCGTCGTAAGCAATCACCGAAGTATATTTGAAAAATTCTCCGTGTTTTTAGACCTCCATGCTTTCATTTTTGTTTACAGACTTTATTAAAATAAATAAAAACGATGAAAATTCATCAAATAACGATGGTGTTTTCTCTCAGAACGAGGTGCTGCACTGCGACACTTGCGCTGACCAGATCTTCACGTGACCATGACGATGATGACGACATCACTGCACTGTGGACTGCAGCATGTTGTGTAACTGCACACGACTAACTACAGCGTTTCGAAAGAAAGAAAGAATAACCAGTCAGGCTTTGTTTAAAACACTTTTATTCTTTATCAAAACATTATTATTATTATTATTATTATTATTAGTAGTAGTAGTAGTATTATTCAGTGTCATAGATCCATATAAAACACTTTACACTGGTCTTTGTTGGTTTATTTTCAGATCTGGTCCATCGGTGCGGTTCTCCGAGGTATTCCGGTATTCCGTCAGCGTTAAATCACAGCTCAGTGTGCTGGAACACGGCGCTTTTACAGTGACCTGAGTAAACAACAACAACAACAAAGTGTTACATGGAATGCAATCGAGACACGGTGCAAGAGCTTTGGACTGAGGAGAGAGACGTGTGTGTGTGTGTGTGTGTGTGTGTGTGGACATTTTTACAAAACTTTAACTTTTAAAACTAATACACTAACAGATTTGTCATTTCAATGAAAACGACCAAACATTCTGTTAATTTATTTCACTTTAATATATTTATTCAGATTTGTTGTCGATGCTTCTATTGAGTTTACACACCGAGTGTGAGCAGCAACATGAAGACGTGATATTCATGAAGTAATATTTGGGAATTTCTCCCTCAGCACTGTTTCTATTATTAAACTAATGTTTTAGGATGAATAATATTTTATATAAATGACATCACTTCCTATAAAAAAAACCCAACCAACCAACCAACCAAACAAAAAAAAACCATTCAATAGTTGTGCGTGCATTGTAAATTGTTTACTTACATCCTCACATCCTGGGACAAAACAAAACAAGCTAATGTGTGTGTGTGTGTGTGTGTGTGTGTGTGTGTGTGTGTGTGTGTGTGTGTGTGTCATTCTTCAGTTTTAGTTAAAAGTGGAAAAAATAATATGGATGCGAGTTCATGTTACACTAACAGTGAGCGCAGTTTCATTAACAGACTGAAAGCTAACAGTAGTTCACATTCCGACAAACAGAATAATTGTAAATATTACTAATAATTTTTTCTTATCAGCACCAAACACGTCTATCTGCTTTAAACCTTTAAAATAAAACCCGAGTCTCGAGACTGAAGCAGTTCGTCAACTGGGGGGGGGAATAAAATAAAATAAAAAATAACCCACAAAAATGAATAAACGTATTCTGTCAGACGTTTCTTGTTACAGAATTTATTTTCAGACGCCAAAAAACAAAAACACGCGACCTCATTATCATTACATCAGAAATATAATCAGTAATCGATAAACAGACGATGTTTTATAGATTTTACGCAAAAGTATTTTGTATAGAATTGTATAAGTTTGATCAGCTCTCAGAGTAACAAACTGAAACGCAAGCAGATGTTTAAAATCGGCGGGTTCTGTTTCAGTAAATCATGTTTTAACATTTTTTAAATGGTTTTGGGTTTTAGAGACGCGTTTAAAACACGACGCTGGAGTTCCGCCATCACAGACCCCACGATACTGAGAGAGCAGGGTGTGTATCGGGTCATGAAGTCATATTTCCACCACGGTAAAGACGTGAGCTCGTCACACACCCAGCACTCGCGGTAATTCTGACCTCGTCACCTGGACTCCGCCCACCTCCACGCTGAAGATGGACAAAATCCTCAAGCGGATGCAGGACGAATATTAATTATGATGCGACGCAGATTTGTTGCATTTGTCTGGACGCAACAATCATATATATATATATATATATATATGACTAATTATGACTTTATTATTATTTTTCCACTCATTAAACTTCAGAACAGTGAAACATCACCTTCTGAAATAAACGTTGCGGCAATGAAGAAAATCCCACAATGACGCATAAACGAACGGTCACGTGACTCGTTTAGATCACGTGTCTCCGTTACAACCAGCAAAGCAGAGTTTATTGTGTGGAAAAATAACGTGACGTCCATCCTGGGTGAAAAAAAAAGTTTTTTTAGTTTGGTTTTGGATGTTCAGTGAGACAGAAAGGTAAAAGAACCTGAAGTGGCTCCTTCAGCTCGGATTAAAAACACAAACGTCCTTCATTTATCCTCATGTACAAGACGGAACATTTCAGAATCAATGAAATCATATCAGTTTTATTAAAGAAATAAAACACGTCACGAGTGCAGGGACTTGCAGGAAATTAAATGACACAAAGCGGTCAGTTTAACAGAAACGACAAAGGTTTTTTTTTTTTGTCCTCAACGCCATTTTATCTCACTTTATTCTCATCACGTCTACAGGAACCCGGTACGGGAATAGAACGCTAAATGAATGTTTGGTCTGTAAACGAACACATTCTACAGTATAAGGTTCTATAAGGGAGAGTATTTGTACAATATTTTCATAAATACACCAGAAACATGAACAGTTTCTTAATTTGCTGATTTTTGTGATTATAACGTTTCGATTTTAATTCCGACTCGTCCTCATTGTGCCTCCTGCGTGTTTGTAGAGATGATGATAATTACTCAGATGAGCAGAAGGGAGTAGAATAACGACTCTAGAACGATGAAAACCACAGTCTGAGGTTAAACTCTTGGCTTTAACATCGATGTGGATTTGCAGAGCCGCTTTAACGTGATCACGATGTGACGTACTTCTGCAGTGACTCCACGTGATCACGGCTGCGGTTTGGCGGAAACGAAAATGAAACATCATATTATTGGCCTTTCATTTTTTTCCTGCACTCAAACGATGATGTAATCAACAATCAGAACACGTGTCGAGGCGCGATAAAGGCATCGGCCTGATTTATTTTATGATGGAAGAATTCTGTGAGAATTTTAAAAGATATTAAACCAAAACTAAAATATGTAATCGAGTTTTAAGAAGTCGTAGTAATGATTGGGTCACGTTCATGGAAACAAATAAAATCATAACATTCAGCATAAACAATATGAAAATAGTAAACTTCCGGAAACTTCCACTTCCACTGGTGTGCGTTTTTTTTTTTTCCTGGACTTTTTTAAAAATCTGTTCTTTTAATAACGGTGTTTAAACAAATGTAAAAATTTTATTAGTAAAATTTTTCTTTGTTGAAAAGCGCATTTATGGTCTTTTTAATTTCTTTGTACTAAATTTTAAAAGTTGAAAAACTTTCACGGTTTAAATGTAATTTACAGCTGTATGCAAAAACTATCAATAAATAAATAAATAAATAAAATCACAAACATGAACAGTGTTGTACAATAAAGTTAATTTGAAAGTCTTTAAAATAAAAGAGCATCTTAAAGTTAAAAAAAAAATCATCATCATCCTGATGACCTAAAACATGAATAAATATTATGATGTCATACTCTAAAAATAAACATGGTGCAGCCCGAGTGCAACAACAACAACAACCAGATCTAATCTGTGTTCAAGGTGTTAGCGCTGTGTGTGTGTGTGTGTGTGTGTGTGTGTGTGTGTGTGTGTACCTGACACTTCGCTACACAACTTCTGGGCCACGTGCTCGTCTTCCCGTGCGAACAGAGTGATGATGTCGTCCTCCAGCTCCTCCACGATGGTTTCACACTGAAACACACATCTGATTTCACTCCACAGCAAAACACAGAATTTAAAAAAACATGCACACTGATATTCCTAACAGCGTGTGAGGACGAGCAGGCGGCCATCTTTAACGCTGGAACGTATGCGCGGCTGCCATCTTGGAAAGCTCGTGAGGTGAAAAGATCCGTTTATTGAAAAGGATTTATGACAAAAACCTCGAAGAGCAACTCGAGAGGATGTGAAGATTCATTTGACTAAAACTACACACATTTTCCAGAGCAATCGTTTTCACTCGCGTAAAATTTGGAACAGTGCAAAAAAAAATCCATACGCAGGTTTAAACTGAACGCAGAACAGAGAGAGCGTTAGAGATTTTATTTTATTGGTGGTTCATTAGGAAGAGAAATTCACTGCAGTCAGTCAGAGACGTTTACATCTGAAACACGTCATCTAGAATTCCTTACGCGTGACGTCATTTAACGTAAAAATCAACCCTGACTTCACTGCAAAAAACAAACAACGTGTTCTTTTACTTTATTCCCCCCACAAAATTAGCCAATCCCTCTCTCTCTGTCTCTCTCTCTTTCTCACTTCATGATATTTCTAATCTTGCAGCTCCGAAACTAAAAATACTCATCAACTTGTGAAATTATCCTCCTGCAAGGACATAAATTGGTGTAAACTCGAGCAGTTTTTAACAGAAGTGTTTAATCTGCACAGAAATAATAAATAAAATCCAAATCTGTGCACAAATTTATCTCTGCAGTAAAACTACTGAAAAAGTAAAACTTGCTTAATGTTTTATTAGAGAGATGAATTTAGTGAAGTCACCAATTTATTTATCTGAGAAGGAAAGTGTGTCCAAATGATTTAGCAACTCTAATTATATAAAAATAAAATGGCTAAAAAGCACGAGTATAGATTAAAAAAAAAAAAAAAAACTGTTTAGGATTTAGAAATTAAAACAGTTGAAGGGGAAAAAAGTGAATAACTACTTACAGCAAACTTTAACGATTCTGAACCTTCAGGTCCGGAGAATTTAAAATTTTTGAAATCTGGAAAGTTCCCACTGTCGCTGCTCCTCGGTGCGAATCTCCTGTAGCTCTGTTGTTTAGTCTCGGGGTCCTCGTACAGCGCGTACTCGCTCATGTTATTACAAACTCCGTCCAACAGCTCGGACAGGTGAGTCTCAGAGCGAGCCAGAGGAACCTACGAACCACAACACTTACAGTCTTTACTGCAAACACAAAAACAAAACAAAAACCCCTAAGTAATAATAGAAGGGCACGAGGGTCACACTGATGACCTTTTCCTTCCGTTCGTATTGAACAGAGCAGAGAAACGCATCCACGGTGCGACCACGCTGACTTTTAACCTGGGTCCCAAAAAAGTTAGGAGAACAAAACAAAACAAAAAGAAAAAAAAAAAAAGAAAAAGAGGCAGTGGCGTCTAGACAGGTCAAGGTGCAGTGCTGATCCCGCCCCTGGGGCCTCCCTCCGGAAGGGCGCAAGGGAAGGGGGCAGGAGAAGAGAATGGAGCACTGCCCGGGGGGTAAGCGGCAGGGAGGGGCGGTTGTCAACAGCAGCCAAGTGCAGGGTAAACAGCGCTCTCTCTCCTCCACCCTCGGCTGATCAAAGCAGGAAGTTTCTCCCCGTCCTCCCACTGAAAAAGGGGAGCAGGGGTGAGGAAGCATGGAGAGAAGAGTAGGGGGGTATTAGTATAAGAAGAAGAAGGGGCAGGGGCGGGGGTATTTAGGGGCAGGTTGCGGATGAGCTGCGTTTTTTTCAGCATGTAGAAATGACCCCGGCTGCCCCCTTTCACACACAGTATGGACCCTTCCGGTCCCATTACATTATAGAGGTGCTTTTTTTGGCCTTCAATACACCCCATCCCTCCATCCACATCACCCCCGCCCTCCCTCCCTCCTTCCCTCCCTCCATCAACCTCCTCTTCTTCTCCTCCGAGGATCCGCGACACAAAGAAGCTTCCGTGGCTCACCGCCATCTGGTCACAAAATAAGACAAAAGGTCCCGGGGAAGAAGGACAGCGACCCGTGCGCTCATCCCTCCCGATTTTAATTAAAAAAAAAGTCGGACGGATGCACAGACAGAGAGAGAGAGAGAGAGAGAGAGAGAGAGAGAGAGAGAGAGAGAGCGCGAGAGAGATAAGACAAGATACAACTGACTTAGAGCATGAATTAAGGAACGTCTGGCTCCAGTCACTCCACAGGAACAGGAAGATGATAAAAAAGCCACAAAGGCCACATTGTGTTCCGAGATATTATTGTGGAAAATGAAACAAAGTGAGGACAGAGTTTAGTGTGAGAATAAATCAGATGAAACATCTCGGGTTATTATGCGCCAAACGCAACTCATTAAAGTCGTCAGAATTTCAGAGCTCGAAGCTTCAGTGCTAGCTGGAGCTCGTCATCGTGAAAACGGTGGGGAATTAAATTCGTGGCCGTAACAGTCGGAGGGGTTTGAATAGGGCCTGTCAATAAAGAATTTATGCTGGGATAAAGGAGGGTGTGTGTGTGTGTGTGTGTGTGTGTGTGTGTGTGTGTGAGAGAGAGAAAGGCTTCTTGAGGATGCCATCCTTCAGTGATTTCGCCTCAATGGAAGAGAAACATCAGAAGCGTTGCATTTTTAGCAAATTTAACCAAACGATGACCAATTCACCCATTTTCCTCAAACAGGATCAGAGATCAGACCTGAATTTAATCAGACATTCCAGTAATAAAATACAATAAAACAGATTAGACTTTACTTAACATGCATCAGATTGTAAACAGCATAAGTACTAACGTGACCTTCGCACCAGCCGATTGTTCACTTCCTACACGTGTGAGACACGAAGCCACGATGTCAGCGACGTCTGAAGTGAGATTTGCTCAATTCTAAGGAAATTTGCTACGCTACGACGCTATGAAGCGACAAATAAACGATCATCTCAAACAATTCCTTGGACAAACCCTACCACGCCTGCGACCTGAGGTTCCTTCAGTTCTCCTCTCACAACTTTAGTTCCTACCTGCAGTTATATTCGATCGGATTTATTGGTTTCATCTGATCTTCAGTCTCATGCTAAACATGTACAGAGATGTTACGGAGAAAAATAAAATGTAGAAGCAGTAGAAGTCGTTCATGCCTCTGGGGAGTACATGGCTAGTACAGTTAGCTCGCTTTGCTAATTTAAGGCTAATCAGGAGAAATTAGCGTGAGGCCGCAATCCAAAAAAGTGCCGATGGGCGTGGCCAATTCTGAGGGAGATCTATTATTAATGAACACTGACGCAGTTCATTTTAATAATGACAAATGCAATCTACCAAGAGCAGCACAAATTAGCAGCAAACACCTCCAGAATAAAGCTCCTCTGCAATCAAGATGTTCTGAGAACGTCTTCCTCGGGCGTTCCAAAGAAATGAACACAAGTGCAGAAAAGTGAAAAATGAAGACATGCTATTTTTTAGCGTTAAATAATGGCGCCATCAGCAGTAAATCAACCGTCGCAAACTTTATTCATTTATGTTGCGTGATTTGTTTAAATATTCTCCTCCTTAAATACTGCAGTTGGAAAGGAAACCTCTTATAAACACACACGCAGTGAAACCAGCGACAAAAATAACCGTCCACGCTTTCTGTCGCTCGCATTAGTGAAACTCGACAGTAGGTTTTTTAACGGCAGAGAGGGTTTATTCTGCTGCAAACTGTTAGCAAATCTGAGAATGAAGTGAGGACAAACCTGAGCATACGACACAAATCACACGTTATTTCATTTGTGTTTATTTCTAGTTCACTTTAGAAGCTAGCCATAGCTACTAAACTTTCTTTAAAAAGAAAAAATAAATAAAATAATAAAAAAAAAACACTGAACAGGCCACACCCTCAAGGGCCTCATGAAAGATGTGTCACCTGATGGTGTGAACGTAGCGTCAGTGTACAGTCCTTACTGGAGCTGGTTATAAAAACAAAATCAGTTGTCTTGAGAATATTTGATTAAATTTATAAAAGGTTCAGTTATGGAAAATTTGTTGCTTATGAAGTTGCAGAAACACGTCAACAGTGACGTTTTAATACCGAACCATGACCAGTGAGTTTACAGTTGCAAGTCAGCTGTAATAAGTAAACCGTTATGTTTTGCTTCGTAGCGCTGCTTCATGTTTAAAATAATATAGGAATCGTGTTCCTCGCGTCTCCAAGCTGGTTTACCTTCGCAGTTAGAGACGGAGGAAAAGGCAGGCCTGAGTAAACACTTGTTATTCATCCGTGGCGACGATCAAAAGGAGATTAACCTCGAATCAATAGGCGAGTCGGCCACCTAATGACGCTCCCCGGATGGCCGGGGTCAGGGCTCCGAGTTCATTGGGTCTGACCTTTAAATACTGACACCGTGGTTAAAGAGGAAACAGTTAAACTGCTCTTTTTACGTCAGCAAGCGTTACCCAGAGCTCCAAAGGGCACACGGGGTAGAGGAGAGGTATAGCTCAAATACACAAACAAACAAACAAACAAACAAACAAACAAACAACTAGGATCTGATTTCAAATATGAGCGAGAGATAAAGTGTGCAAAATTTGTAAAAATGATAACAGGAAAATCTGAAACATTTCCAGAGCTCAAATTATTTTTTGTGAAACTCAAGAACTTAAATTGATTTCAATCATTAAAAAAAAGAGACAATAAGTAAATAATTAAAAACAAAATAATGGAATAAATAAACATTCAATCAGATACTGATTACTACAGGACAAAAATCATCATATCACGATACGTGAGGGAATTTTTACCCGTTATTACACAACACACCTCAGGATGCAGGAATAGGCTATTTTTAAATAAATAAATAAAGAAATCTTTTATTTAACAGCTACACAAATAAATGATTAAAATCTGAAGGGGGGGGGGGGGGGGAGTAGTTAAAAAATAAAAAAAAATTGGGACAAATTTGAACTCACAGTTTTAAAGAATGGAAACTTTTGAAGATTCAAAGCAGTTTATCACTTTACAAAAATACAGTTTCATAACTTTTTATATAAAGTGATTTCTCAGTACAGAAAAGTGTTGACAGAACTGATCATGATGATGATGATATTCAAATTGTTCAGCTCCACTAATTACACTCTTTTTGGTTCCTTAGGCCTTTTATCCATTTTTTTTAAAGTCAGACTTTACAATACAAATAAAATAAAATTTTTAAGGAGTATTACACAAAGTGCCTGTGTTTCATGCAGTGTATCCACAGATTTAATAAGAGTTTAAAGTTTACCTTTTTATCAGCGAGACTGCCATCAGGATTCAGTCTGAAGCCTCCGATGTGGATGGTCTTCTTCGGGTCCGTTTGGCTGATGGAGTAGTTCAGCTCCTCGGCGATGGCCATGCAGGCTGAAGGACACACAGCATGATTACATGAGGATTCCGTTATTCACTCAACATTAGCAATGTTTACGCAGACCGAACTGGTTCTAAAACTTCTCAGTACTCGGTGAGAAACCGGAAAAGAACGTGAGGAGTGACGAGCGTGAGCAGGAACGACAGCATCACAACTTTACACAGTTGGAGGATATTCAGTAGAGAGCTGAGAACCTGCTCGGTAATTAAGGAACTTATCAGAGATTTGGGACAGAAAGAAGAGAAACGCTGAAGACTTGTATATAAAATATCTAACATTAGCAGCTGTCAAGTGGAATTAATTGCGTTCTTATTTTTTTCTTCATAAGAACAATAATTACACAAAGGTTGCGTCTCAGATTTCACTTAAAACTAGAATTTACGTTTAGGTTCATTAAAAGCACGAGCCGTTCTGCACTAAAGAGAACAGAAACGATAGTGAAAATGTCCATGATCTGAACAAACATCCAGGGTGAACATGTACGATTTGGGACACAGCTCTGGAGTCTAGTGTTTGGAACGAAGCCTGGATTTTCCTTTCGTTGGTCAGGAGAATCAGTTACAAGGTCAAAAGGTCATCAAAACACACATTTAGCACTCTCTTAACCATGCTGACTAAATAACACACTAAACCCAAAACTAAACCTGCATTTAGCTCCATGTTGGGAAACGGCGGTATGGTGCTGTGGGTGTGTCTCGAGATCAGGGCGGAGTTTAGCTGTGCTTAGTCATGTTTGATCATCCCTATGGGAACCTGCGCGCCTCTTAGAAACAGAATTTCACTGAATCAAGCTTCAGTGCTGGAGTTTAGTGCGCTGTGGCCATCACAATCTCACCATTAAAGAGCAACATGTCACACTTTTTATCCGTTTAGAGTTACATTTCATGTTGCGCAACATCTGCAAAATGAGTTACTGTAATTTACAGAAAATATCACCACATGAATGATTACACACGTTTTTAATCTGTTTATTATTAGCAGAGCATCTGCTGGACACGCCCCTACAAATGAGCTGTTACTATAGAAACAATAACACATCAGAACGAGCGTATTAATATAAACCTGCACTACTGTCAGAGCTGCTGTTACAATCAACACCTTCTGACCAATCAGAGTCCAGAACGCAATACCTGACGTAAACAGATCTGACTGCAGACTTTTCAGAATGAGGACACTTGAACTCACCTGAGCAGTAAAGCACTTCATCTCGCTTCCCCGCCGCTGTTTTAGACACGACAGCCATCAGTGCGAACGCAAAGCTGATCCACGGCACCATACCGAGCTCCTACAGAGGAACCCGAGAGGAATGTGATGCAAGGGAAAGAGAGAAGGTGATAACACACTGTGTACTTTACATGCACTCACTGGCCACTTTATTAGGAACACCCCTACACCCACCTGCAGTTCTGTAATCAGCCGATCCCTCGCCAGCAGCACGATGCATCAAATCACGAGCGTCAGTTAATGTTCAAACATCAGAACGGGAAAAATTGTGATCTCAAAGTGTGACTTTCTCTCACTGTGGTATGGGTGTTGGTTTGAGTCAGATGAGTATGAGGTTTGAGTATTTCAGAAACTGCTGATCTCCTCCTGGGGTTTTCACACACAACAGTCTGTAGAGTTTACACAGAATGGTGCGGAAAACAAAAAAACATCATCGAGTGAGTGAGTGACAGTTCTGTGGGTGGAAACAAACGCCGTGTTGATAAGAGAGGGTCAGAGCGAAATGGACAGATTGGTTCGAGCTTTTTTGCCAGGAAGGATATACAATAGTAACTCATATAATCACTCTTTACAACCGTGGTGAACAGAAAAGCATCTCAGCATGCAACAGCAGAAAGAAGAACACACTGGGTTCCACTCCTGCAGCCAAGAACAGGGATCTTAGAACCACCAACAAGTTCCTATTAAAGTGGCCGGTGAGTGCATGTTCATATGAGTGGTGTATTGTGTTCATATAAACACAGGTACTGGAATTTACAGAATAAACGGTATAGCGTGTGATCTGACACCCCGCTCCTGTCTCACAATCAGCTCCCCGAAACACTTCCACATTCCTCATCTCCTGTGCAACAGTCACAGATGAAGCTGTAACCAAGTTTTCGGACACCTTCAGGACAGACGAGTGTGTGGTTTCACAATAACACGACACTCTACATGTTTGTGTCTTATTAACTCCAAGAGAGAGAATAAAGAGAGGCTGGTGAGGGAATAGGGGTGGGCGATATATCGAGATTATCGATATATCGATATGTTTTATGAACACGAAAAAGATTTTGGCATATCGTATATATCGAGATAATGCTCTAAATTAATATGATTTTGCCACTGTGCTTAATTTCCTTCACTGTGCTATGGTGCTGCCCACCCCGCCTCCTTCTTGCGTTTGTACCCCCTCCCCTCGCGTGTAGGCGGCGTGTTAACTCATTCAACATGGCGGCGCCCACAGAAAGCCCGGAGGCGGCAGAACTCGTACCAAAAAAAAAAGGACAAATGGCTCCATTATATGGAGATATTTTGGTTTTAAACCGTCGGACGAACAACAGAAAGAGGTCTCCTGCCGGGAATGCAAGAAATTGGTGGCAACCAAAGCGTCGAGCACCACGAACCTGTTCAACGATTTACAGGTACGCCACAAACTTTTGTACGAGGAGTGTGCCAGGCTGCGGGTCGCGCCCAAACCCACCACCTCTACCAAGACTCCACAGCAGACAACACTCCACACTGCTTTACCCCGGGGTGTACCATACGAAAAAACGAGTGCAAGGTGGGCCAGCATAATGGAGTCGGTTGCATTTCACATAGCAAAGGACATCGCACCCATTGCCGTCGTTGAGCAAAATCTTCAAATGTAAAAATGTTACACAACAGGTACAGTTTTTGGCTATGTATTTGTTACTGACTACTACAAAAGAGTTAATGCAGTGAGATGAGTTTGAGTTTTGTTTTTAAGGAAAAGGAAGGCAATATGTATTATTTCTATAAGTCAAATTATTATTTATGAAATAAGTTTTTTTTTTGTTATCTTAAATGTTTAAGACGCACTTTATAAGAACTGCCTACCCTCAGGTTTTATGTTTGTAATTAAAATAAGGCAATATACTACTTCCTTGGTTTGATAATTCATGTTAAAAATGGTACACAAGCACTTTGTTACTAGTACCTGTCTACCTCTAGGCACTTGGCTGCTTATCTGTTTGCACTTCAATTAAAAAAAAAAAAAACACCTTGCTGAATTTGGTGTGTCTGTTTTTTGGGGGTTGTTTTTCCTGCATAGATATTGAGATATATATCGTATATCGAGATATAGCAAAAATATATCGAGATTTTTTTTTCTCCATATCGCCCAGCCCTATGAGGGAATGACTGTTTATAGCTGCTATAACTGTAACTATAAGTGGATAAAAAGCAAAACGTCTTTCTTTAACGGAAAAAAACCCATAGGCAAATTGTTGTAGTGTAGAAAGAATAAAACACTTAGGGATGTGCTGTTAGAGGAAAACAATCAGCATCAAGGTGGCACCGGGAACTGCGCTTCATCACTGATTATTTTACTATCACAGCACAACACATGGTGGTTTATTCAGCTGAACACGATAACTCGCATCTTTGGCTCCAGCCTGCATTTAGACACTGATTAACTCCATTTATCTGCGCAGCTGTACAGGGTTTCAGAAGTATTGGCACCGCTGACTGATAACCGTTCACAGAAACGAACAGCGTGTTCTGAAGTTCAACAGATGGATATTTTCATGTCATGCACCCTTCTAAACAATGTGTAGGGTGTGTTAATGAGTTAACAAGGCGTCTGGTGTGTTACAGCATACTGACACACAAAAAACAACACTAGAATATGCAGACACGCAAAACTGTAGGGAAAAGCAAAAAACAGCTGTCTCAGAGAGGGGAAAAAATACATGAGAAATATCATGCATTTCAAACCACTGGTGTCAATGTACAAATATTATCCTGTATTTACATCATTTTTATTATTTGCGATCTAATTATTCTCATCATCCTCCTACTGCAGGTGCACATGAACTTAATGAAACTTCATGATCAGTTATATGTTGCTTAAAGATTGCACTTCCATAAAAATATCTCTGTATACCAAGCCATAATAGTTAAAATAAAAGTAATGATAATATAGATGTATATATGATATAATCCAGTGATCCTGCATGCTTCATTAAGTGCTGCTTTAATTAATAGAACAGGTGCACGTGCACCTGATCTTAATCACTTCATGAGCAATTATAATTCACAAACCGTGTAAATTACTGTGATGTGTGAGTGTAAACACTGCCCTGGTGCACAGGGCCCCTGTGGGGTCGGTGGCAGCTTACCTGGCTGGGACTGCAGGGTTCAAACAAACAAACACAGCAAGTGCGCGAGGAAAAACTTTTCCCTGTTATAAAGGTAAGCGGTTTAAATACGAGCTTAAATATAATGTGCCGTTCTGGGGGGAAAATAAAGCTGGTAAACACAAACTATCCGTTCTCTCTCTGTGTTCCTGAAACCAAACCTGCAGGCTCTCTGTAACCTGCCTGAAGGTACAACTCTGTCACGTGCCGCTCTGTGGCGCTGCCACGACTGACAAGCATGCTGACAGCGCAAGTGATTGACACCTCTATTAGCCAATAGCGTGGTGTCCTCGAGATGTCTGGCCAATGAAAGCGAAGCTGCACAGGCATTGAGTACCCGGATGGAGCAGGAACCCGACAGTACAGTAATTCGGGTTTGTATAGCAATCTATGGATTAATGATCCGCAAAATGATTCACTTTTAGGATTCGACTCTTTCAGCTCGGTACACTAAAAAGATTCGAATCCTTCAATCACTGATTCATTTCTTTTGTAAAAGTATATTAGTTTTGATTGACTGACTCATTACAAAAAACTAGTTTACTAGAATTATTTTTTTAAATCAGTTTGTTTATAGGCAATACTTTGAGTTGTGGAAGGAATCTGATGCTTCTTTTAAAACCCCTTATTTTGCATTCCAATATATCTTTCCTGGCCATTAGCCCTGTAAAAGAGAATTTTAAATAGGGTTTAAAGTGTATATCCTGGACCAAATTCGGTTTTATATATATATATATATATATATATATATGAAAGTATGTCCCTTTACACACTCATCCAGAAGGGTGATTTTGCACAAGGCCATCTGTCTACAGCAGAAAAAAATAAAATAATAAAACGCATCTGGAAAAATCCCAATGGAGTCTGGAGCCAGATTCGTGACGTCACGTGCGGAAGCGCCAGCAGGCTGCGCGAGCTTTGCACGGTTTCAGTGCACAGCCTGTGTAGACCAAGTTTAGCAGCGAGCGATTTTTGCATTGAAATATGGAATTGTCACCTGGGCGCAATGTTGCTTCACCTTTTGGATGAAGAATGTAATGTCGCTACACCCTCCTACGATACATCTGTTAACCGTTTTAATAATTACGTGATATCATTGAAGAAATTTGCAGAAAACCACCAGGTTGTTTTCTCATAAACAAACCAGCGCTGACGTAGGATTCAGAGGGAGGCGTCCCGCATGCGACGTCACGAAAATCAATGTTTCCCGGGAAATCCAAATGCCAAGTTTTTTCAGAGGCGGACCAATTCGCCTCAAATGGCTTGATTTCAACTGAAATTTTCTGGTATTGCGGAAGGTAAAACAATTGCGCAAAATGTGACAGATATTTGACCAAAGTTTAACATAAAATAGGAGAATTACATTGATCTTGCTCCTGAATTTATCCGTGATATGCACTTTAAAGGTTCAGGAAAAGGAGAAAAAATTATTTAAACTGATTAGTCTCACAAGTCAGACCTTTAGCTTTCAGAGGTGGACAAAGTACCCAACTTCATTATTTAAGTCAAAGTACAGATCCCGCTGGTCAAATGTTACTCCGATACAAGTGAAAGTTCTCCAGTCAAATTTTTAAGTACTTGCTTTTAAAAATACTCAAGTATTAAAAGTACATTTTCTGTCAACGCATTGTTGTATTATTGCCACACCGCTTACAAAACCTAATGCCTCTGAAGCAACCGACTGGATTATTTTGTGAATTCACAAAATGAACGCATGCTGTGTATCATGGCGGTTTAACGTTAAGCTAGCTAGTCAGTGAAGCTCCACCTGACATGCTAGCAAACTCTTTTCAAACTCAAAATCATATTGGGTAGCTAACGTTACTAGAAAAGAAAGATTTCTAAATTCTGTTTATTTGGCGAGGTTATGCTAAAACATATTTCTGAAAGGACTTCAGATAAATTAACGTTATTCATGTTAGTGTAACTCTGTTTTTACATGCTAACTAACAGTGTCCATGTTAACTAGCTATGTGTAAACATTAGCCATGGACAAGGCTACAGCAACTTGGCGGGCAAATCCATAGAAAGTCATTGCAACGTTATCGCTAGCTCTAAAAGCACAGACCACTTCGCTGCAAGCTTTCTCTTGGAATTAAACATTTATATACCTCAATATGCATCCGCAGGTTGGATGGCGAGTTTTTGTAGGCTGTGACGTGGTTTGTTTTGAGCAAACATTTAAAACAAATCTTTAATCCTTTCAGAAAACTGAAACATGGGTTCGTGGGCCATGAGTGCGTGCATTCTCCAGAAGAACCGCCTCCTTCCATTCTGCCATCAACTGATCGTGTTAAATAATGCTGCTGAGAAATCACTGAACTTGATTTTATACAGTCTCTGGATGTGACGTGACCGTAGTGATTTACTGATCGGCTATCTCAGTGTCACCTGCAAAAAAACCAATTACGTTTTAGAAAAGAAAAAACATCCGCTTTCAAAACCGCTTCATAGTAATGAGGACCTTGATCGAAATGTAGTGGAATGAAAAGTACAATATTTGTCTTTCAAATGTAGTGAAGTTAAAGTCATAAGTTTCCAGAAAAGATAATACACAAATACAGACACTCAAAGTGTACTTAATTACAGTACTCAAGTAAATGTACTCTGTTCCTGTCCACCTCTGCTAGCTTTACTCTGATGCGTTCATTCAATAAATGTGCCCAAGACCCGCCTTCTTTCACAGGAAGACGAAAATTGACTGACATGTCACATTACCAGTCATTATTTCTTGCAGTTATTCTACAAAAATGCAAGATTATTGCCTTTATGTTGGAATCCAACTAGATGTATTCAACCTGATTTTGTCGTGGCTGACAAATTTTCCAGCGTCCAGCCTGAATATGAACATCAGGAATGACAAACGGGCCTTGTGTTGTGATTAGGTGTTATCGAATAGATACCACAATGAAAAGTCTAGCATGTCAGAATTCTTTGTATTTCCTCACCTTGCTTGATAACTCCTACAACGTGTTCCTTGATAGAGATGATTGACAATTTTTTTGACCCTATTCCTCGATAACAAGCAAGGGCAAGAATAATGATTTGATCAGGGTCAAACCTGCAGTGCGACCAGTCTCCTATGTGCCCTCCCGAGTTACATGTCAATCCTGGGATCGAGATGCTGAACCTCTTCTGCTCCTCGGACCTGCCTGATCCATCCTGGTGCCCTGTGTCTGGTTGGAGTCTCATCACATCGCTCCTGTGGAGGACGGCCCCATGTGGACAGTTGAAAGTCACACCTGGAAGACGCTCTGGACTCTTACAGTAACGCTTTTATGGCTGAGGACTACAGTTGACTTGCTAACTTTAGGACTGCAGTTTTCATGAACAGTTTTGCACTCAAGTTTCCATCAATGAAGAGTTTATAAAATCAACGAAACTGACTTGATGTTCATCTCATCTCATTATCTCTAGCCGCTTTATCCTTCTACAGGGTCGCAGGCAAGCTGGAGCCTATCCCAGCTGACTACGGGCGAAAGGCGGGGTACACCCTGGACAAGTCGCCAGGTCATCACAGGGCTGACACATAGACACAGACAACCATTCACACTCACATTCACACCTACGCTCAATTTAGAGTCACCAGTTAACCTAACCTGCATGTCTTTGGACTGTGGGGGAAACCGGAGCACCCGGAGGAAACCCACGCGGACACGGGGAGAACATGCAAACTCCGCACAGAAAGGCCCTTGCCGGCCCCAGGGCTCGAACCCAGGACCTTCTTGCTGTGAGGCGACAGCGCTAACCACTACACCACCGTGCCGCCTGACTTGATGTTAAAACTGTTAATATTATAGTCATGCTGTCTGTTGTTGCCTAAATGAGGATGGGTTTCCTTTTGAGTCTGGTTCCTCTCGAGGTTTCTTCCTCATGTCGTCTGAGGGAGTTTTTCCTTGCCACCGTCGCCACAGGCTTCATCATTGGGGATAGATTAGGGATAAAATTAGAATCATGTTTAAAGTCATTCAAATTCTGTAATGCTGCTTTGCAACAATGTCTACTGTTAAAAGTGCTATACAAATAAACTTGACTTGAGTTTCCTGACCAAGACACGGCAAGAATTTATGGCACTGTGATTGCCTAATCTGAGACGGTGACCATTGTGAAGGACAACAGTATTGTGTAGTTTGATGCCAGCATTACTCACCTCTGACTCTTTTTAAACTAAGTTCTTGGAATTCTGTGAACTTTCCTTTATCCAGTTACTGTGTTTTTTTTTTTTTTTTTTTTCCTGATGGAAACCAATGTACTGAAGTGCTGAAAACCAATCAGATTTCAGCTTTCAATATACTGAAGATTGTGGCCAGAAAAGTGTACAAAAACTATCAGACGCTATAGAACTAAAGTGGCATTGACATTCTGGTTAAAATGTAAAAGTTAGCTTTTTTTTTTTTTTTTTGACCATATTTTTGTCTGTGTTCTCAGACCGTGCTTAGACTCGGTTATTAACCTCCAAATCCATACTGATAAGAATTTAGCTGCATGTCCTCATGAGGATCACCGGGCAACACAGCAACTGATGCACATGGTCCAGTTTTGCCAAACTTTACCCGACTGTGAACATTTTTGGCTAAATCTGCGAGTCTGACGCCACCTGCCCCCTGCAATTAAACCATATGGATGAGGCAGAGGCTGGTCTTCCTGCGCCAACCATTTTGGCATGTGGAATAAAGATTAGATCTGATATCAAAGAGTCCAAGGCATTATTGATATTCTATTCATTCATTTAGCATCGCATGCCCAGCAAGATTACATTTAATTACTCCCTAACTGAAATTTAAACTGAAGCTTTAAATATTAAAAGGTAATCTAATTTTCTTCTAGTTTACTATGAAATTAAAACAAAAAATTAACTATTTATTAATGCAAAATCCTGATAATTTAGATTTAATCCAGGTTAAAGATTAAACTGTTGCTGTAAACCAGTCTAATTGTCTAAGAAAGTGGTGAATACTTACAGATGCATGATATTTTATTTGATACATAACCAAGTTAAAGACTAAAGCAAAGGCACGATCCATTAGACTGAAGTTTATTAAAGCTGTAGTTTTCAGAGAAGAGTCTGTGATTAACAAAATCAGAAACAGTGATGGAAATAATGACGCACTATTATTAAAGTCATTACACTTCTAAATCCTATAGACTGGAATATCATGACCGTTTAAATAAAAAGGGATTCTATTTCATAAATGAAAGACAGGCTCTAGCTCCAATAAAGAGGCAAAATATTATTTTAAATTTCAATAATGTGCCTGATTTTTAAATTCATGTTTTGCTTATAATATAAATCTGTCCTGAGAAGCTCAGTGAGCTTTATTAAGAGCCCCTGCATTAAATAATATCAGCCTGTGTGTTATATAATCAGCACATATACAACTTGAAATGGCGAATTAAACATGTAGATCATGATCAATCATCACTGTTTTATAAAAAACAAAAACACCTAAAGGCAGATGCATCCATATTAAATGCATGAGATGTGCAGCACAAACATTTGATTAAATGAAACATTGCATAAAATATCCTGCAAAGAGCCACAGTCTCAGTTATTCACTTCTTATCCAGCTGATTATTTCTTCTCTTGAACAGTGTCACTTTATTTCATGAAAGAAAGAAACTGATTTAGTGTGTATTAGTGTAAACACTAGATCACCACTTGTACATGTCAAGACCAGCCATGAGTCAGTTAGCTAACGCAGCTAACAAGCTAGCTATCTTCAGCTTCTGTTTGCTAATTAGTGTCTGACACCAAACTATGACTTCTGGCTAGTAATAAATCAATACTAAAAGATAAAGTAGGTCAATAAATAAATAATTTTTCAAGATAACAACACTCTTTGTGTAACATTTCCCCCGTGGTGATTCCTGTTCATTTTCTTTAAGCTAGTTGGCTGGCTAATACTTCACTGCCTTTGCTAGCAATGCTAGCTGCAAACAAATAAACATTAAACGATTTATTATTATTATTATTATTATTATTATTATTATTATTATTCACCTAGCTACAATTTATAGCCATTTTTTTGTGATATAATATGTAAATATAACGTTAAATATGTGTGTTCTGCAGGAATGCAAGGTCCTGACTAGCCTGCTAACAAGTTGTGCAGAAAGTAGCTAATAAAAGTGTATTAACATGGTGTACAAGTATTTTTTTTGTTTATATTAAACTGCATTTTAGTTATATTTTATTATAAGGTGTTAATGTAGACTCATAGCCTCTCTATAAACAGTATCTTGTGCCTTACAGGTGATTAACTTCTCAGGAATGTTTGGAGGACACCTGAGGAAAAGATGGGCAGGTAAATTTACAGTTAAAACTCTTTTTCTCTTCATTAAAAGCAGTTTGGTTTGTTTATGCTGTTCATTTGTGTGAAAACAAGGCATGTGAGTTTAAGATAATGATTGTTTGTCACTGGAAGCCTGTGTGTTTACATGGTTTAATTGGTTTGTATGCAGCACTGCTGCTGCTAATCACTGCACTGGTCTTTGGACAAATTTTTTGTTCTGATTTTTTTTTTAATCTAGTAAGTTAATCCTTAACAGAAGAGTTTGTTGAAATAATTTGATGGTATGATTTTAGTTCAGTCCAATATTACGCTTTTCACGCCATCATGGTCTCTGCTTAGAGCTCTGCATTAGTGAAAGGTCTTTTCACCGAGTCTGATTCGACTCTTCTCGTTTACACAGTAAGACTTGATTCAGAAGGTGTTGATTTAATTTTCGTATAAATACGCAGGTGATTATAGAAAATTGTACACTCTGATTATCGAGAAATAGTCTGAATTTCTCGACCAATCACTTCGAGCGACTCAGCAAAATGGCGGCCAATTGCTTCATCACTGTAAGTGAAGAAGAATTACAGATGATGAAAGAAAATGCTGTTCCTAAAAGCACTAATGAAGTTTGGTCTAAAACTGTTCAAAGGTAAGGTGGAATTGTGACCTCTTCTGTTCCTCAGACCTGCCTGATCTATCCTGGTGCCCTGTGCCTGGTTGGAGTCTCATCGCATTGCTCCTGTGGAGGACAGCCCCATGTGGGGTCGCGCCTGGAGGACGCTCTGGACTCTTGCAGTGGTGCTTTTGTGGCTGGAGACTGCAGTTGACTTGCTGACTTTGGGACTGCGGTTGTCTTTAATGGTTTTGCGCTCGGGTTTCCATCGGTGGGGGGTTTATAGCATCAACGAAGCTGACTTTATGTTAGGACTGTTAATGTTATAGTCATGTTGTCTGTTGTTGCCCAAATGAGGATGGGTTCCCTTTTGAGTCTGGTTCCTCTCGAGGTTTCTTCCTCATGTCGCCTGAGGGAGTTTTTCCTTGCCACCGTCGCCACAGGCTTCATCATTGGGGATAGATTAGGGATAAAATTAGCTCATGTTTTAAGTCGTTCAAATTCTGTAAAGCTGCTTTGCGACAATGTTTATTGTTAAAAGTGCTATACAGATAAACTTGACTTGATTTATTTTATCAATTTCAAAACAGGGCGGCACGGTGGTGTAGTGGTTAGCGCTGTTGCCTCACAGCAAGAAGGTCCTTGGTTCGAGCCCCGGGGCCGGCGAGGGCCTTTCTTTGTGGAGTTTGCATGTTCTCCCCGTGTCCGCGTGGGTTTCCTCCGGGTGCTCCGGTTTCCCCCACAGTCCAAAGACATGCAGGTTAGGTTAACTGGTGACTCTAAATTGACCGTAGGTGTGAATGTGAGTGTGAATGGTTGTCCGTGTCTATGTGTCAGCCCTGTGATGACCTGGCGACTTGTCCAGGGTGTACCCCGCCTTTCGCCCGTAGTCAGCTGAGATAGGCTCCAGCTTGCCTGCGACCCTGTAGAAGGATAAAGCGGCTAGAGATAATGAGATGAGATGAGAAATTTCAAAACAAAGTACTTTATGTGACTCGGTGTAGATAAGTGACACAGGTCTTCGTCTTGGTTATTATTCATCAATATTCACTTTGCCTTCCGTGAATAATTGTTAAAAACAGCTTGGCCCTGACAGTCGTTACAGCTGAAGTGTAAATAAGCTTATGTTAACACGCTTGTTCTAGAACATTATCATTTCTGTCATAAAAGTTCATTCACAGGGGCATGAGTGCATGGCAGATACTCCACATAATCTGAAGCTAATAATACACAAATTAAAAAAAATATGTTTCACTGTGACTCTTTCTTTGTTGTTAGGAGGAGTTTATATGAGATTTCTGGAAGGAGTCTCCAGTGTCAGGGCTTTGTAAAAGTAATACCCCTTTTCCACCAACAGGAAATGAGTTCTGTTCTTGTTCGTGCACTGAATTTTCAACCAAAAATAAGTTGGTTCAGAACCTGAAAAGTTGGTTCACAGCTGGACCCAAAAGACAGGACATCAATGGGTGTGTCATTAGTTTTGAGAGGAAGCAGAGTGCAATAGTGGAGAACACAACGGGAAAGGAAACATCTTCAGAAAAAATGGAATGAAAATAAATATCTGTAATAACAAAACAAAAATTCACAGGTAATCAATGCGCTCAATTCATCATCTCGCTACGACTGTTTACTCCTGCTGTGTAATGTGAAGCACCCTCTGTTCATGACATCATCATGATTACGAGCTGGTTCACAAGCTGGCACCAAGGTTCAAAGAATCCTGTATGTAACTGGTCCAAGAACTGCTTCCTGTTGGTCGAAAAGCATTATCGGTAAGATTCCCAACATGGGGGGGGGGAGACTTCAGGACAGAGGAGTTTACACTTTTGTGGTTTCTCCATAACTTAACAAGCTGCATCCCCCCCCCCCCCCTTTTTGGTCTTATCATCGAGAGAGGAAAAAATTGAGGCTGGTGAGGGAAAGACTGTTTATAGCTGCTACAACAAGTAAGAACAAAAACTAACTTGTTTGACAGATATTCCAAAACATTAAAAGTGTGATGTCTCATTCATTAATCTCGTCTCATTATCTGTAGCCGCTTTATCCTGTTCTACAGGGTCGCAGGCAAGCTGGAGCCTATCCCAGCTGACTACGGGCGAAAGGCGGGGTTCACCCTGGACAAGTCGCCAGGTCATCACAGGGCTGACACATAGACACAGACAACCATTCACACTCACATTCACACCTACGCTCAATTTGAGTCACCAGTTAACCTAACCTGCATGTCTTTGGACTGTGGGGGAAACCGGAGCACCCGGAGGAAACCCACGCGGACACGGGGAGAACATGCAAACTCCGCACAGAAAGGCCCTCGCCGGCCACGGGGCTCGAACCCGGACCTTCTTGCTGTGAGGCGACAGCGCTAACCACTACACCACCGTGCCACCCCTCATTCATTAATATTTTTTTATAAAAAATATATTGTTGATATAAGCAGAATAATCCTGAACTGTTATATGAAAATAATCCACCATATATCATTTCTTACATAGAAACTTCGCAAGTACATGCCTTCATCTGATTAAAAAAAAAGTTCAAAATCTTGTCACACATTTCAAGGGCTGCGCTAAATAACTATCCTTTCTACTCTTGTCAATCTGTCTGAGTCTCAGTCTGATCCTGAACTCGATCCTTTTGCATGGTCTTTGCTTTCTCTCTCTCTCTTTCTCTCTTTTTTCTAAGCAATATCGAAGATGATGTTCTTGGTGATGAGACTCTGACAGCCCTGAATGTGAGTATTTCTTACAGCCACCCTGCCCTGGAGTTTGTAAAATAAAATAAATAAATAAATAAATAAATAAATAAATAAATCAAGCTGTCCGAGTGCACTGTACATTGTGCTAGCAGCAGACGACTGTATCACAGGCTCAGGTGTAATGTAACGTAGCAGCTGTGTGTGTTACGGAGGCAGGTTTAAGGTAAAGGTGTCACATTTCTGCCTCAGGACAGGTGACGGCTGCTTTCCTGGCAGGAGAGGCAGCTGTGTTTCTTTCACTCGTAATGGTGTGTTGTGTCCTCCAGCAGAGACGCAGAGTGTATTGGATGGATGCGAATGAGCTGTGAGTGAGACTCTGCTTCAGGAGTAGTGTGGTTTTATGTCAGGGAACTGCAGGGCAGGTATAACGACGCTCGCTGAGTGAGAGATCTCCCGCGTAACCAGTTCACGACTACATAAAGACCTCACTTCAGCAGTTTAATCGACATAAACACAACAATCTACACCAGTTCCTCAACCTTTTTTTTTTTAAATAAACACACATTACTAACACTAAACGCTCAACACATCATGTCATCCCCGGTTCCATATTTCATGTAAATTCGTTAGTGTCATCTCATCTCATTATCTCTAGCCGCTTTATCCTTCTACAGGGTCGCAGGCAAGCTGGAGCCTATCCCAGCTGACTACGGGCGAAAGGCGGGGTACACCCTGGACAAGTCGCCAGGTCATCACAGGGCTGACACATAGACACAGACAACCATTCACACTCACATTCACACCTACGCTCAATTTAGAGTCACCAGTTAACCTAAGCTGCATGTCTTTGGACTGTGGGGGAAACCGGAGCACCCGGAGGAAACCCACGCGGACACGGGGAGAACATGCAAACTCCACACAGAAAGGCCCTCGCCGGCCCCGGGGCTCGAACCCAGGACCTTCTTGCTGTGAGGCGACAGCGCTAACCACTACACCACCGTGCCGCCCTAAATTCGTTAGTCGTCTCACTAATTTATAATTATTATCTCATCTCATTATCTGTAGCCGCTTTATCCTGTTCTACAGGGTCGCAGGCAAGCTGGATCCTATCCCAGCTGACTACGGGCGAAAGGCGGGGTTCACCCTGGACAAGTCGCCAGGTCATCACAGGGCTGACACATAGACACAGACAACCATTCACACTCACATTCACACCTACGCTCAATTTGAGTCACCAGTTAACCTAACCTGCATGTCTTTGGACTGTGGGGGAAACCGGAGCACCCGGAGGAAACCCACGCGGACACGGGGAGAACATGCAAACTCCACACAGAAAGGCCCTCGCCGGCCACGGGGCTCGAACCCGGACCTTCTTGCTGTGAGGCGACAGTGCCGCCCCTATTATTATTATTATTATTATTATTATTATTATTATTACTAAAAGACCACCATAAGGTCCATTCCTTGTCGTGGTGTGGTGGCTTGCGTGTCTCCGTGACCCCTAGAGCTATGCCAGCTGGAGCGTAAGCTCCTGGTAGGGCCTCCCATTCTGGATTGGTCAAAGGGGCCAGACTAAATGTGGACCAACTCCCCCGGATTTCAACGGGTTTGCGTAGGGCCAACACCCCTGGCTAGAAAAAACTCACTTTACAGAAACATCAACAACAGTTCAGAAGTGTCGTTGATGTCCTATGCTCCCCAGCGGGCAATGGGCTTAAAATGCCCCATTACTAAAAGACGTTCTTGCTTTCATCAAACACTAGCTGTTTTGCTATGTGAATTATTTGATCAGCACATAAGCCTACTAAATGATGACATCATAAACGTTGTTGAGCTAAAATACCTGATTTTACACCATGGATCAATAAAGTGTGAACAAACCTTGAAAACCAGACTTACTTTCTATAAAAATGTCTATAGATTCAAAAAATTGGTACAGAAGTCAAGAAATCTTTGCATGAATATGCAAATTAGACCTGGCCCGGCCCATCCCTCTGGTTGTAATATTTGCATTCTGCGAGCTGATTTGTTCTTCTGTTTAATGACTCAATAATGTGTTCAGTGCTAACTCGAGGTCAGAGTTTTAGCTTCCTGTTTTTGTTTTTGTTTTTTTTGGATGATTTTGCAATGAAAATTTTCATGCACTCTCTGTGCACTCGACCAAATTTCCCTGAAAGGATTTAATTTTAATAAAAACACTTTAAAACTAAACACATGCTTTGAAACACCTTTTTTAAAAAATTGCTTGTGTTCTTCAGGGCACTCGGGATGATGAGCTGAATGATGACCTTTTGCGTAGCGACAAAGACGACCCAACCACCAGGTACAGGTGAACTTTTCCGCTCTGAAAGGTTGATCTTGAGAATAAACACTGTGCAGTTTAAACACGACTCGACACAAGAATGCTGAGCGTGGATTTGGTGTGTGGGGCTTGTTTATTTTTTTAAGTCTGTGTTTCTTCACTGACAGTTCATTTAGGAGTCAATGAGGAACTCTTAAATCCAGTATTGGTCCAGCGTTTCAGTATCGGATCGATCCTGATGACATTCTCCGGATCGTGTGTGTGTGTGTGTGTGTGTGTGTGTACACAGTGGTGCGAGCTTACATCTGGAATTTGGGGCCAAGGCTGGGGCCATACATCTGGCTGAGGAAGCGAAAGAGGAGCGGATGACGAAGATGTTTTCGACGTTCAAATCAATGAACCTCTGGGTGATGCATTTCAAGTAAGTCTTCTCTCTCTCTCTCCTCAGATAACATTGGTTCCTTTTCAGTGTGTGTTTGTAAGCTGGTGCTTTGCTGTTGGTTCCCCTGGGAGGCTGCAGGCTCAGCGATGGCAGGAGAGGTGAAATTAGATCCATTATCGCTCTCTGCCAGTTTATTTGTCCTGACAAAGTTAGTGCTGACAGCTTGTTTGGTGGACGGTTCGAGGTCTGACCTTGAGGCTCACGTCCCCATAGAAAAGCACACGGCTTTGTGTTTTCCAGAGCGAGACTCCCTGCCAATTATCCGGCCTCCGATAACACACGGGCTTCAGTCCAAATCTGATAGCGCCCTGTGTAGGTGAAAAAGATTATTGACCTTTTTAAAACCATATCTACAGGGTTTAAATATGAGGGCTGTAATTGATGCTCTTCTCCTGTTGTTTTTTTTCTGTCTAATTGATAAACTGGAGAGCGGGATTATCCTTCCGTTGAGGGCAGGAACATAAAGGACATTGGGCAGGGGGAAAGAAGACATTTTACAAATAAAGGCATGGGGGGAAGTTTGTTCTAAATAAAAGGATAAAATGAATAGGAACAAAGAAGGTGTGTGTGTGTGTGTGTGTGTGTGTGTGTGTGTGTGTGTGTGTGAAACAAACGAAATTCTTTCCAAATGGACATCAGATAATCGACATCAGAAAAGAAATTAAAGGACATTTTTCCAAATAAAGACACCGGAAAAATAGAAAGCCTGTCCTAATTAAAGGCCTCTGTTACAGCAGATCGAAATAAATGTTTCCTAGCCATTTCTAGATACATGTTCAGAGAGAAATAAACACAAGAAGCAAGAAACATATAACGCGTGTCACATGCACACACAGTTGACTCCGAAACGGCTTTATAAAACTAAATCCGTCATCACACACAGGGAGAAATTCAGTCCTGTGTGAGTTCTCCGGCTCGGAGCTGCTTTCTGAGGATGAGTCCAGGAAAAGTGTGCGCAGCTATAGGGGCCACGCCTCTCTCCTGGACTTGAAGAAAAATGTTTACTATACAAAGCATGCAACAGATGTGCTTGGTGATTTTGTTATACTAAACCTGATTTATTTAGACATTTAGTTTTTTCCCAAAAAGTCGTCAGCGTGGCTACTGGACACTCAGCCAGGCCAAACACTCAGCCGGATAAAACGGTGGAACATCTCTCTATTAATTATAATCATCTGTTGGCTGTGATGGAGCTCTCTATTGCCTGTCCAGCTCTCTCTCTCTCTCTCTCTCTCTCTCTCTCTCTCTCTCTCTCACACACACACACACACACGGTGCAGATGGCGCCTGATCTGATCTCCGATTTGCACGCTGGCGTTGATGTGGGCTCTGCGCCGAGCCTGTTAACTTCCATCTGTGTGTGTGTGTGTGTGTGTGTGTGTGTTGAAAGGAAGACGCAAAACCGGGAGATGGAGTTGATGAGATGACACCATGTTGAAATTCTTTTCGACAAACTTTGCCAATTCACCACTCAGACACACACATTAATTTAATAATGTTGTCACACACTTCTTCAGAATACTGTTCAGTTTATTGTTCAGTCATCTGCAGAAAGTCACGGTTAAATGCAAATTAAATATTGGCAGAGATACATACTGTACACACACACACACACACACACACACACACACACACACTGCACAACTATGCAGAACAGCAGGAGGAGCATCATGAACAGATGACATGAAGTGTGTGAAACTGAGCAAACGGACTGCAAACGGCGTGATTATAAACCATCATAAGCAGCGCATGAAGAGACTCAACATGAGCACTAAACTGTCAAATCAGGATTATTATAATGATTGAGTAATATAATGTTGTATGTATAATTGCCATTTCTAACCTATTTTTTAAATATGAAAATTAACTAAACTTATTTACTTATTATCTTTATTCCAATTCTGTGTAAACAATTCTCTTCACATTAGACATTTGTGCATTTGGTGTGAAGAATTCCATATTGAACCAGTAATCTAATCAAATAGCACTGAATTTATAGATTCTAGGATTTACTGAATTGTTTTCCAAGACAGATTACACCGAATCATCTGAAATTGTATTAAATTGAAGCTTTTATTGATTTGATTCATTGAATCGTTTCATGTCGTGGCAAGAGCTGAGCTTTTGTTGAATCGCTTAATTGAACTGAATCAAAATCAGTATATTGACTTGAATCGTAATCAAATTGAATCGTCTCAAGTTATGGCAAAATTTTTGCTTGTATTGAATTGATTCCTTGATTTGAATCTGTTCACTGAATCGAATGGAAATCAAATTGAATCGTCTGAAGTCGTGGCAAAAGCTGAGTTTCTACCGATTCAAATAATTGAATCAAATGGTTCATTGAATTGAAGTAAAAAAAATCAAATTGAATTCTATCAAGCTGTTAATATTTTAAGCTTACTTGAATCGGTTCATAATCAAATTGAATCATTTAAATTTTGCCAGAATTTTAGGTTTTATAATCCTGATCAAATTTAATTCTCAAGCTTTCATTGAATTGATTCATTGAATTAAATCAAATTGATTACACAAAGCGAGTATAACATTCTGTTATAATTCAGCCATGTCATTACTTCTTTAACTTGTTGTTAAAATGCCTTGAATGCATGCAAGAGTGTTGTTATTGATTTAACCATCAGCTTGTAATCACTGATTTGTGTTTTGATCTCTATCAGGAGGACCTGTTTGGACAGCAGGAGGATGGAGGATGCCGGAAAACGGAGACAACAGCCACCGTAATGTGTTTATACACCAGTGCCGTCTGGAAGAATGCTGTAGAAGCTCGTGGTGAGGTTCTTCATGCCCTCCAGGTTGTGTTAATTCCCCCGTAGTTTCTGTTCCGCACGGCTTGTTCTCATGGCAACGGTGAAATTGACGTTTCATTCAAAATTACAAATGCAATTTCATTTTTGTCAGGAGTCAAGACCTCGTGTGACAGCTTATTCGGATGCTGATCAGAGGCTTCGCCCGATGTCGAAATTAACATCGACACCTAGTGTGAAGGAGAATAATTGCTGATTCTCAGCCGATTGAGGGAGCGTGGGTTCCTCCCATGAATCACTGTGTGCTGTTTGATGTGTATATCAGTGATCCGTGAAGGTGGCATGCTGTCCGACCAGAAAAATGATGAAGAGCTTTTCTGTTTGTGCTGCTGCAGGTTTCTGACAAATTAAACTGCACGTTTTATGACCTGTGATGTGACTCATCACCACATGAACGTCCAAATCAGTCTAAACTCAGCGTGGAGCATCAAAATCTACACCTGGGCTCGTTTATTTCTCAGCTTATTAAGTGATTTATATATAGGTTTATTCAGATGCAAGCAGACAAACTGCAGAGATGTCACTTATACAAATATTTTTACAACTTCATCTCATTATCTGTAGCCGCTTTATCCTGTTCTACAGGGTCGCAGGCAAGCTGGAGCCTATCCCAGCTGACTACGGGCGAAAGGCGGGGTTCACCCTGGACAAGTCGCCAGGTCATCACAGGGCTGACACATAGACACAGACAACCATTCACACTCACATTCACACCTACGCTCAATTTAGAGTCACCAGTTAACCTAACCTGCATGTCTTTGGACTGTGGGGGAAACCGGAGCACCCGGAGGAAACCCACGCGGACACGGGGAGAACATGCAAACTCCGCACAGAAAGGCCCTCGCCGGCCACGGGGCTCGAACCCGGACCTTCTTGCTGTGAGGCAACAGTGCTAACCACTACACCACCGTGCCGCCTGAATAGAAGTTGACATCCATTATTATGTGCAAGTGGTGTTTTTATGGACATCATTACTTGTCATTTTTTTTTGTATAAAAAAATTACATTTGACTTATGAACAGTGGAATGAATAAGAAATCCATATTAGTTTCTGCAGTATGCAGTACATCTAATGCAAAAACTACACCTTTTGTTTTAAGTTGTGGCAAAATTTGAGCGTCCATTGAATTGATTCATTGAATCAAATCAATCGTTGAATCTATTAATTGAATCAAATTGTAATTGAATCATCTCAACTCAGCAAAATTTAAGCAGTGACTGAACAGATTCAACAATTTCATTAATGATTCAAATGAAATTGAATCATCTCAAGTAATGGTAAAGTGAAACGCCCCCCTACCCCCACCGCCACTTCACTATTTTGGGTTTATTTTCGTTGGGGGGAGGGGGGGACAGCTTTCAGTTACAAATTGTAAGACCACTAAGTGTGGATGAGGTCAAGGGGGTGAATACTTATGCAACAGGTATTACACTTGCAGCATTTCCATATTTCCCAGTTTATACAGGATCCAGAGATCTTTAAAAGACTGAGCGATTCAGTTAAGTGTCGTTTGTATGAACAGTGACACACTGATGCTGTATTCATGGAACAGCAGTCAGAACAGAAGTTATGAAGTTAGAAGAGACGAGTCTATCCAGGCTGAAAGCAGCCATGTTGTACTCTCTTTGCGTTTTGCTGTGTTCAGAACCACTGGGCCGTTTGATAGATGGTGCCACCTGCCTGCAGTGAGGCTCTGGGATTTACACACTCGCAGCGTAACACCCAGAGCATCTCCTCGGGATAAAATTAAATATTCATGGTTTCAAAGCAGATGTTTGCCTGACCTGAAGTAGACCACCGTGACTGTATTTTACCTTAAAAGGCTCTTCGTGTGTGTGAGAGAGAGAGTTTGCTCACTGATGCAGTATTGTGTGTTCTGATTCCCACATGTTTTTGACTGACAGATGCACAATGGAGCTGAGTGAAGGAGATGGAGCGCCCTGCAGGAGAGAGATGTAAGATCAGTACACAGGTAATGAAGTAAAAATGTTTAAATGTTTGATTTATTCACTTTATACATTTAGTAATTCAACGGTCGCATCCACTGGGGTTCAGTGGAAGTGTAAAAAAAGTATCTTCTTAAGATTAAAAACATTTTAGGACGTGTCCGAAGGTAAGGAAACGAGTGTTCTACTTTAACAAAGTACAGAGGCCACGCCTCCTCCATTGTACCTGCCAAGTCCAGAGGTCATGCCTCCTTTATTCAAACATCTAGGCACAGAGGCCACGCCTCCTTCACTGTAACTTTCAGGTACAGAGGCCATGCCTCCTTGACATTGTTTTGAATCCATGCCATCATCATAAATATCCATCTTCATGAACAGATTTATATTTATCAGAAATCTCAGGCTTAGTTTTTTTTTTTTTTGTCTTTCGAAACTGCAGAAATAAAACCCAGAAGAAATTTTCTTTTTCTTTTTTTCTTTTTTAAACACAGTGTTTTTTGTAGAAGCTCATCTCCTGCTGTAATGTCATTGTGCGGTGTGTTTGCTCAGGAGAGTGTTTGCCATCCGCACTCTGTTCCTCTCCTTTAGCCGTGTTGATATTCGGATTATGCTGAATAACTTGGCACTCGTCCACTCGGAGCCAATCATACGAAATTAGCTCGGTGTTTAGTTTGGGATTTAGCATATTGGCCTTTCGGTTCCTGAGCAGATGGCTGGAGACTGCAGATTACAGTGGGAATTAAACTCAGGTGAACGTGTGAGAAAAGGCTTTTAACAAGTGCAGAACAATCGAGTGAAAGAAACAGACTGGGGGAAGGATGGAGCTGCGTGATGGCAGGGAGGAGGAGTGTAATAACTCATTTTAGGAGACGTGAGCTCAGACATTTAACCTCCGAATTTATCGCCATCTTGGATTTTATGTAAATATTGTATTTTGTGTTCAATCCCCTGTGCAGGTTTATTTATTTCCCGATGATGATCAGCACGGGTGTGTGAGATTACTTAAAAGAAAAGCCAGAAAACATAAACGGAGATTTGATTACCATTAATGTTGTATTCCGACTTGGGTGATGACACTAAGATTTTATGTTTTAAAATTTGGTCTCTAAGCACATTTACACCTCGTTATGGAATTGCATTCACTGTATTTGAACCTTTTTTGGGGCATTTCTCAAGCTCTGGGTTTCTAATTTAATGCACTGTTAATTGAACTGATATTGTCATCTCATCTCATCTCATTATCTCTAGCCGCTTTATCCTTCTACAGGGTCGCAGGCAAGCTGGAGCCTATCCCAGCTGACTATGGGCGAAAGGCGGGGTACACCCTGGACAAGTCGCCAGGTCATCACAGGGCTGACACATAGACACAGACAACCATTCACACCTACGGTCAATTTAGAGTCACCAGTTAACCTAACCTGCATGTCTTTGGACTGTGGGGGAAACCGGAGCACCCGGAGGAAACCCACGCGGACACGGGGAGAACATGCAAACTCCACACAGAAAGGCCCTCGCCGGCCCCGGGGCTCGAACCCAGGACCTTCTTGCTGTGAGGCGACAGCGCTAACCACTACACCACCGTGCCGCCCCCTGATATTGTCATGATGAATAATAAAGTATCCCCCGGACTTCATTTTATTTAAAAAAAAAAAACAGTAAAATTGTATGTAAAGTTTTGTAGGTGAAAACTTTGTTTTTCTTTCATATCTAGTTGTGTATGATGTTAAATGCCAATCAGCTAAAATTACAAAGCAGTTCATGGATTTACAATTAGCCACGCCTACAAAATTCCATAAAAGGCAAAGCTCACCCAGAGCTGAAAGCCATAAAATGGCGACTAAACAGTGAACGAGAACCTACGATGTGTGCTAAATATTCAGTGTTTTCATTATTAAAGAATGACTCATCATACATTTATAGTTGCATTTTATCTTAGCTCCTGTTCTCAGTTATATTATAGCAGCTATAAACAGTCTTTCCTTCATCAGGCTCTCTCATTCCATTCCATTCCATTCCATTCCATTCCAGGCATTTAGCAGACGCTCTTATCCAGAGTGACGTACAACACACTCAGAGCAGCCTGAGGAGCAGTTAGGGGCCTTACTCAAGGGCACTTCAGCCATTCCTGCTGGTCCAGGGAATTGAACTGGTGACCTTTTGGTCCCAAAGCTGCTTCTCTAACCATTAGGCCATGACTTCTCTCGAAGTTAATAAGATAAAAATGCAGCTTGTTGTGTTACTGAAAAACCACAGAGTGTGAACAACTCTGTCCTGGAGATGTTGAAGTCTTAGTTATAGCTTTGACACTTGAGACTCCTTCCATAAATGTTAAATAGATTTAAAAAAAAGTGTCCAAGTCCCTGCGAATGAGCTGTTACTAAAGAAACGATAACGAGTGCATAATGTAAACCTGAGCTACCATTAGGGCTGCTGTTTATAGAAAATTAATCAACACCTTCTGACCAATCAGAGTCCAGAATTCAACAGCGCTGTGGGATAAATCACAATATTCAGTACGTACCTTCGCACAATCAGGATAAACTGTATAACTGATTATCAGCGTGTACCCAAGCTCAAAAACCTCAACGTGATTTATTAAATGCTCAGGCATACAAAAATCAATCAGTTATGGCTCTCTCTCTCTCTCTCTCTCTCTCTCTCTCTCTCTCTCTCTCTCTCTCTCTCTCTCACTCTCTCTCTTTATGATTTCATGGCTAATCTGTGATCACACCACTAATGCACACAGACAGGCAGGAAAGCAGAACCGACCCCCTTTCTATTCCTGCTTGAGTCATCACGTATCTTGTCCTAAAGCTGCTGACTCTGAGTGTTAATATAAAATAATATGATGGATTTATAAAGATGTGAGAGTTTGTGCTGATTGCAGATTGCTCGCACAGAGCTGTAGAGACGTGTGGCTAATACTTTAGCATGTTTTACAATATTATCAAAGTACTACATTGCTTTAAAAGGGAAAAAAATCGAGAAAAAGTGAGGGTTCTGTCTAACGTTTCCAAATGGTGAGGGAACAAATTTTAGGAAAATCTTTAACGCACTGTAACGTGAGCTTTAAGTCACCAGTGTTTATATATATTAAAGCTCATAGGCAATGGTTTTAATTTTATGCACATTTGAAACTTTATATGTTAAAAAACCCTCTGTAATTTTCTTCTGGTCCCAAGAAGTATTGTTAATAAGTAATAATTAAAATAAGTTAGCGTGGATCGTGGTGAATTTCTGTTGGCTGTTTCCGTGACCACTCGGCGCGTGACGTCATTTAAGCCAAACAAATCGCTTGAGTTGAGTCCACTTCCGTGTATTTTCATTGCCATTCGGCTTGATTACAGACGTGCGTTCAGAAATTAAAAAAAAAAACCATGCCTTATTGTTGTGCAGTGAACTGTAACAACGGGACCGGTTCAGGAAGAAGTTTTTACCGTTTTCCAAAAGAGGCGGAGAGAGTGGATTGCACGTGTGAAGCGAGAGGGTTGGCAGCCGGGTAAATACGCCGCTCTGGGCTCCGATCACTTCGAGGAGGTTCATTTTTGAAGAATCCCCATCTGTTGGAGAGTTTAGGTGTCAGTGTTGGACAGAGAAGCTCAAACCTGACGCTGTTCCAACAAAATTCGAGCACAAAAGCAAGCAGTCAAAGAAGAAATGGATCAGAAATGCTCAAGCAAAAAGGAGAAGATTGGAGGTAAACATTTTTACCTTTGCTTGTAATTTTTCCAAGTAAAGAATCCTGAGGGATCCTGTACAATCACTGTGGAAATGAGACAAAAGGGATAGTTCCTTGTTTAGAGTAGGCTATAAATAGTATAATGCTTGTATTAATATTAGCAATAAATTATATTAGCAATATAAATGAATCTACGTTCTATTACAGGGATTATGTGTGTGTGATCAGAGTCGGCCGAGTCGCCATCCGATTCCGAGGCCACACGGTCAAACCAGTGAGCCACATTCACAGATTGCTTCACAACTGCCATAGGCTCATGCATATCTGGTTTCACCTCTCGATATTCAATTTGGAGAGTTCCTGCTTCAAAATCGCTCTCGCTTTCAGACATTTTACACAAACTCTCACGCCCAAAGTCCGTACACGTGTGCTCGGTTCGCCGGTAAACACAAAGCTGCTCCCGGTCTGTTTGGCTTAAATGACGTCACGACGACGGGCCCCTGGCGGTGAAAGTGCACAGAAGTGAGATGTAAACAAACCTTCGGAAATTGGGCAAAACAGTATATTTCAAGCATTTTATTCAATTTTAGGGTGCAAATTAGACACCAGGAAGATTGAATTCGCTTTTTGGGTCGTTCTTCTAGACAATAAAGTTGATATTCTACATTTCACCTCCGACCCTTGCCTATGACCTTTAAGATCTAAATCCCTGACTTCTCCCAAAAGGTCGTATCTACTGCATGAGGAGTTCTGTTCAACGAGGTTAGTTTAGATCAGATCTGTTCATTTGCACTGTGTGAACTGATTTAGAGTTGATTTTTCGTTTGACCTTCAACCGTGATATGATATTAAGCCGTAAACCCCCTGTGGGCTCCGAACATGTCCTGCAGACGAGCCACGATGGTTTCTCAGGCATTTTAAACTATTTCATGCTGTAAGTGTGACCTTGGTCTATAAAGCTCTGACTTTACATCGGATGATGGTTGTGAGGAGGATAGTGAACCAGAACATATTTATATTAAGCTTTAAAAATGATACGCTGGGATTTTCATATTTCTTTATCATATTTGGTTTTTAAATATTGGAAAATGTAAACAGGAAAGCATTTGCTGCATGCAAATGCTGGATTGTATTTATTTAGCTGGGAAACTAAAAATTAATAAAAAAAACAAAACAAAATGAACAAAACCCCAGACTTGCTCTGCGACCTGAAATTGCGACGTTATTAAGCTGTGAAACTCTGACTCTTGGCGAGTCTAGCAGGCGATGGTTTAACATGTCTGAGAGCACGAGTGGAGACGTATTTCATGCCGTAAATGTAATCCATGCCGTGAAAAGTAGAAATGTTGATGTTTGCTGTGCCGGCGTCCATATTGGAGTTCGAAACTCGTGACTTGCTGTTACGCTAAATCCCTCCTGCCTGCAAACACAGTACGCATAAGTGAATAAAGCTCATATCAAACAGTTCCAGTCGTGAAGTGAGGCCTATCAGTGTTTACCGGCTTACAAACCATGTTTAGCCAGGACACTGATGGTTAATAGCTGTAGAACACACACACACACACACACACACACACACACACACACACACACACACACACACACACACACAGCGCGAGCAGCTGCTCCTCACTCAGAGACTCTGGGGATCCACAGCAGGATAAGCGACGCTTTGTAGAGACGTCAAGGGCGCTGAAAAAGGAGGATGAAAATCACAAGCACTTCCTCTTACACACACTTAAACAGTCGTGTACTCGGACGTTTTGACCTTATCACGTCACGTACCGTCTCTGTTAATCATTTATTCACATTTCGTTCTTCACAAGCTGAAATCCACATTATAAAACCCTGAACATTTCTGTGTTTATGTCCTAAACATGAACCCTTCTGGCGCAGTGCGCTCTTCTGGGTGTCGTCTGTCGCAGTTCTTTAGCTGTACTGTATTAATGAAGAATCTGATTCCTGCTTGGGAAAAGTAAGATGACCGAAGGTATAATTTTCCGTTATTTCTCATCTTTAAACCTGATTGTCAGAGAATTTGACCTGCAGTGTATTTGTGTACTTGTGTATCATAAGACAAACATGGACGATGAACAAAGCCCCTCCTCCCTTCTGTTCCTTACACCTCGCTGTGATGTGATAGAACCCAAGCCTTGTTTGTGCTTTAGGGCTTTTTTCCAATAAATAAAAATTCCAAGATTAATTATGGGATGGAATGGTTGGAGGTGTGGATCTCCATGTCATAGACATCTCGTTTTAACGAGTCGGTGTGGGAAGGATACATTTAAAGCGGCCTACGGTTCAGTCTCACTGGTACCACAGAAACCACACCCCCTTCATCACCCACACCTCTTTTACTGCCACCAACAAGCAAAAGCCACACCTCTTTCACAGCTGCCACACCTTCACTGAGACTAACAGGAACAGAGTTCATATGCTTCACATTTGTAGTGCGTGACGTCATATGGTCTTCACTGACCAACACAGAGGCCACGCCCTTCATTGACCACACCTGTTTTACAAGAACTGATAAGCAGAGACCATGCCCCCTTCACTTCACTAATTGCCGCAGGCCCCACCTCCTTCTCTATATTTTTTTTAGTTAATTGCCACACAGACCATGTCTCTGTGTAGACTAATTGGCATGTAAGCCATGCCTCCTTCACTGAGACTAATTGGTGCACAGGCCACACCTCCTATAATACTAATTGGTGCATAGGCCACACCTTCTACACAGAGACTAATTGCTGCACAGGCCATGCCTCTTATGATACTAATTGGTGCACAGGCCACACCTTCTACACGGAGACTAATTGCTGCACAGGCCACGCCTCTTATGACACTAATTGGTGCACAGGCCACACCTTCTACACTGAGACTAATTGGTGCACAGGCCACACCTCCTATGATACTAATTGGTGCACAGGCCACACCTTCTACACGGAGACTAATTGCTGCACAGGCCATGCCTCTTATGACACTAATTGGTGCACAGGCCACACCTCCTATGATACTAATTGGTGCACAGGCCACACCTTCTACACGGAGACTAATTGGTGCACAGGCCATGCCTCTTATGACACTAATTGGTGCACAGGCCACACCTTCTACACGGAGACTAATTGCTGCACAGGCCACGCCTCTTATGACACTAATTGGTGCACAGGCCACACCTTCTACACTGAGACTAATTGGTGCACAGGCCACACCTCCTATGATACTAATTGGTGCACAGGCCACACCTTCTACACGGAGACTAATTGCTGCACAGGCCATGCCTCTTATGACACTAATTGGTGCACAGGCCACACCTCCTATGATACTAATTGGTGCACAGGCCACACCTTCTACACGGAGACTAATTGGTGCACAGGCCATGCCTCTTATGACACTAATTGGTGCACAGGCCACACCTTCTACACGGAGACTAATTGCTGCACAGGCCACGCCTCTTATGACACTAATTGGTGCACAGGCCACACCTTCTACACGGAGACTAATTGCTGCACAGGCCACGCCTCTTATGACACTAATTGGTGCACAGGCCACACCTTCTACACTGAGACTAATTGGTGCACAGGCCATGCCTCTTATGACACTAATTGGTGCACAGGCCACACCTTCTACACGGAGACTAATTGCTGCACAGGCCACGCCTCTTATGACACTAATTGGTGCACAGGCCACACCTTCTACACTGAGACTAATTGGTGCACAGGCCACACCTCCTATGATACTAATTGGTGCACAGGCCACACCTTCTACACGGAGACTAATTGCTGCACAGGCCATGCCTCTTATGACACTAATTGGTGCACAGGCCACACCTCCTATGATACTAACTGGTGCACAGGCCACACCTTCTACACGGAGACTAATTGGTGCACAGGCCATGCCTCTTATGACACTAATTGGTGCACAGGCCACACCTTCTACACGGAGACTAATTGCTGCACAGGCCACGCCTCTTATGACACTAATTGGTGCACAGGCCACACCTTCTACACGGAGACTAATTGCTGCACAGGCCACGCCTCTTATGACACTAATTGGTGCACAGGCCACACCTTCTACACTGAGACTAATTGGTGCACAGGCCATGCCTCTTATGACACTAATTGGTGCACAGGCCACACCTTCTACACGGAGACTAATTGGTGCACAGGCCACGCCTCTTATGACACTAATTGGTGCACAGGCCACACCTTCTACACTGAGACTAATTGGTGCACAGGCCACGCCTCTTATGACACTTATTGGTGCACAGGCCACACCTTCTACACTGAGACTAATTGGTGCACAGGCCATGCCTCTTATGACACTTATTGGTGCACAGGCCACACCTTCTACACTGAGACTAATTGGTGCACAGGCCACGCCTCTTATGACACTTATTGGTGCACAGGCCACACCTTCTACATTGAGACTAATTGGTGCACAGGTCACACCTCCTCACTGAGACTAATTGGTGCACAGGCCACACCTTCTACATGGAGACTAATTGGTGCACAGGCCACGCCTCCTTCACTGAGACTAACTGGTGTGCAGGCCACGCCTCTTATGATACTAATTGGTGCACAGGCCACACCTTCTACACTGAGACTAATCAGTGCACAGGTCACACTTTCTTTGTGGTTCTCTGTGCCTGTCCCTCTCAGTGGGGGGGGAGAACCCCCTGCCCTGCAGTTTGCTCCTCGCTGGCTGCCCTGTGGCATGATGGGTAATTTTCTCGGTTTAGTTCAAGCCTGCGTTTAGCATGCAGGTTACAAAACGCCCTCCGGAAACTTCCATCTGATTAATCATGATTATCATACCATTATCATGCAATCACACACTAATCGTACATGCAGGGTCCCATCTGCAGGGTGTGTGTGTGTGTGTGATATCTTCCATAACACAAGGTGTTTAAATATTAATCCTGCCCATCATTCTGAACTTCATTTTAAAACTGCATCCAACATTTTGTCCCGATTGAAATGCGGAACAGTGAGAGATCTCATTAGCTTTGTTAATTGTGGTTCAAGCTGCTCTTTGTTCTCTCTCTCTCTCTCACACACACACACACACACACACACACACACACACACACACACACACCCCTCTTTTAATTCAGTGATGCCACAAACCTCAAAGCTGAGCTGGTGCAGTTGCACACTCATAACTTTTTATTTCAGTCGCTGCATTGTGTATTTTTAATTTTTTTTTTTACTTTTGCACCTGATTTATAAGATAAACATAGAGTTCCAGAAATCTCACAAATATTGGCACCTTTCAAGAGAAGCAAAATGAGTGGAAAGTTTAAATAAACAGCACATTCAGACTTTTTATTTTAAATATTGTTTTTCTTAATAATAATCTACCACAAAAAAATGAAGAATATTTTTCAATAAATCCATAACATTATATTCTTATAATGAGGAGGTCCTGCTCAGGCCTCAGTGCTCGCTGCTTGTTTTTCTCTCTGAGCGAGACTGCACCAGAAATTAACTCGCAGGCTTTTATTTTAAAATGTAATATTCTGAAGAAAAAAAAAACTTTTACATGTTTCGAAAAATGTTAATATTGAGAGCATCCTGATGCTTGCACATGTTTAATTTGATTAGAGGTGTCAATAATTTTGGAGCTCACACACACACACACACACACACACACACACACACACACACACACACACACACACACACACAGAGTACCTGCATATAATGACAGGAGCTGTGTGAGAGAGAGAGAGAGAGAGAGGGAAAGAGAGAGCGAGCATTTGGAGCTTTTTGGCTTTGGCTCAGTTCTCACTTTCATTGTTTTCTTTGTGTGTGTGTGTGTGTGTGTGTGTGTGTGAGAGAGATGGCCCACTCTGTGTGTCTCCAGCTCTGAGAGTGCGTCGCCTTGACTCTAATGAAACATCCTCCTATTGTTCCTTTAATTGCCTTCCTTATTGAAATCAGCACAATCCACACCTGGCCCCGGCCCCGGAGAGCCGCTCACACTTATTCCTCATTCTCTCTCGCTTTCTTACCTCCCTCTTTTCTGCTACTGTCTTTTTTCCTCCCTCTCTCTCTCTCTCTCTCTCTCTCTCTCTCTCTCTCTCTCACTCACTCACACACACACTCCTCTTCCCCTCCAAATGCAGGATTAGCCATTGAGGTGTCGTCAGTGCGGTTATCATATTCAGACAAGCCGCCTCGGCCATTGTGCCGCTCTTTTAATTAAATCCTACCGGGCTGCTGGAAGTGACCTTTTCGAGTGGCGAACTGATTAAGCACACAATAACGCCGCCATTTCTCCTCCACAGTTGGCCGCGCAGAGCCACCAATTGACTCTCCGACTCGGATCCTGCCTCATTCACTCCAAAACCAAGGGAGGGGGAGAAATCAATTCCGCTCCAGAATGTAGATTAGACCCGATAGCATCAGGGTAATTAACGGCAGGTAGGAAGCTGGACGTGGCCCAATTTGCGTGAGCGTGCGACGGTGAAAAAAGGTTAATTTGTTAACCGAGATGGATATTTAAGAGGATAAAGGTGAAATTAGAGAGGTTTCGTTTTCATTTGAAAGGATTAGGGGATTGTTATCATCACGCTCTTGGTGTGAGGCTTGATGGAATTGCTTTGCTTTTCTCTCCTGCTCGCTGACGTCACGAGCGAAACGCGTTCAGGAGCTTAACATGCACAGAGGTTAAGCTCCCGAATCTGTCAGAAGTAGCAGGATTCATAAGAGTACGCAACTAAGTAGGAGAATTAGGGATAATCATCATTCTTGTGCTTTTAGAGATCACAGCGGTGAAGATCACATTTTTTATGTCTATATGTTGATGAAAGGGTTTAACACGAGGTGCTGCAGTTTGGCTTTTTAAAAACTAAATACTGGAAAACCTTTTAACGGAAAATATTCTGTTTTTGTTCCGAGATGCTTAAAGAGCAAGATTTAAAGACGGTCTCTCTCTCTCTCTCTCTCTCACACACACACACACACACACACACACACACACACACACACACACACACACACACACACACACACACAGCAGATGAGCAGCATGTTCAACTGTATTTAACTTCCGTGTGTGTGAACAATGAACAAATGAGCAGAATAATGATTATAATTTCCCCAGGTGTTTTATTCCTCTTACAGTACAGCAGTTTGACGTTAACAGTTTATTTACTGAAGAACACACGGTACTTTTTGTCTGTTTATAGTTGTATTTAATGTTGCGCATCATCCATGAAGCAGGTTAATTCCTGATCTTATTTCCATTAAAGCAGCTATAAACAGTCTTCCCTTCAGCAGCCTCTCTTTATTTTACCTCTTAAAAAACATTACGTTATTTTACCTAGACGTCACAAAAAAGCTTAAACTCCATAAACTTTCTGTCCTGAACAGTGGCAGCATTAGAGAGAGTGCATTAATATGAAGCCACTCCTCTCAGTGAGCTGCTGTTCTAGAAAATAAATCAACTCCTTTCTGACCAATCAGAATCCTGTATTCGACAGCGCCAAGTGCAAGAATGAATAAAGAACCTGTTTGGTATGATATGAAAAGCCGTGTGTTGCAAATGTTGGCAGTTTCTGAAAGTGTGTGTGTGTGTGTGTGTGTGTGTGGGTCTTCCAGGTCTTTTCCTGTGCAGCCTGACTTGCAGAGAATCTCAGCAGGTGAGAATAGAACAGGATAAGTGTACACACTGTGTGAGGGGTGGGGCTACTGAAGGGGCGGGGTCACACCTGCACAGAGTAGCTGAAGAAAAGGAAACTAGCATTTCACCTGACACTATTATTAAAAAAATAACAACGCTAACAGGGGCGGCACGGTGGTGTAGTGTTAGCACTGTCGCCTCACAGCAAGAAGGTCCGGGTTCGAGCCCTGTGGCCGGCGAGGGCCTTTCTGTGCGGAGTTTGCATGTTCTCCCCGTGTCCGCGTGGGTTTCCTCCGGGTGCTCCGGTTTCCCCCACAGTCCAAAGACATGCAGGTTAGGTTAACTGGTGACTCTAAATTGAGCGTAGGTGTGAATGTGAGTGTGAATGGTTGTCTGTGTCTATGTGTCAGCCCTGTGATGACCTGGCGACTTGTCCAGGGTGAACCCCGCCTTTCGCCCGTAGTCAGCTGGGATAGGCTCCAGCTCGCCTGCGACCCTGTAGAACAGGGTAAAGCGGCTACAGATAATGAGATGAGATTCACAAAAAATAGCAATAGTTTAAAAAACATAGTCATACCAGTTTTACTGGCAGTTTATTAAATGTGTTGTCGTGTTAAATGTTAAATTGGTGTGTGTGTATAATATACACAAGAAAACCCTCAGCTAGTTACGTGGGGAAAAATGTAATAAATATCAAAGAAAATGAGCAAATGCTGAATTTATTAATAAATTACTCAGCAAAAAGCATTAAGTGCTTCATCTTCATCTTAAATGCTAAGATCACAAAGCTCTTGTAGGACAGTTTGAGCCTAAAGTGCTGCAACATAATTAATATTAATATAACCTAATTAAATAAATAATATAAACGTAAACAAAATTAAGAATTATTATTATTATTATTATTATTATTATTATTATTATTATTATTATTATTATTAACACAACTCCTGGTTACTGAAAGTAAGTTAATAATTGTAGAAGACCTGAGTAAGATGACATTCATACACACACACACACACACACACACACACTGGTCTCTACAGTGCTCGGACAGTCCAGGGGTGTGTTAGTCTAACACAACACACAGCTACACACGCTGCTCCATTTCCTGTAAACGTCCTGACCATCTGCTGCCCGGCGTGCTCGTCCAGCCGAGAGTTTGTCCTTTACGGACACTGATATTTTTACAGGACCAGAGGAGACCCGTGTCTTTAGGAGAAAATAAATTTATAGCTTTATTTATGTATTGGTATAACTGACTGTATTAGACCATTAATAAAATATAACCTCAATATGTATCTTTGTATGGAATATTTTCTGTAGATTAGAGCTGGGTTATGTGATTACATTGTGATGTAATATTTTGACATCGTGGTACACGCTGCTTTGTTTATATGTAAATGTCAGCTTTTTATAAGTGTTGTGTAAAAGAAACGATCACTCACTTTATTTATAGTTTTTCATTGTGGTTTTTTTTTTTTAGTCAATTTTAAAACTCCGCTGTCTTTATTGGAAGAACTTTAGCCAGAAAGATTTGGAAGGAATTTCAGAAATAATGCAAATATTATTGTAAACATGTTTTCACTATATGTTCTCCGTGCTCCTTCCAGCAGCTATAGATGAGATGATGCTGGTGCTGAGGCTTCAGAGCTTTAGAAGAAATAATATAATCTAAGATTAATCTTCGTGTTCGGAGAGAGAGAGAGATTTTATTAAAAAGATTCAAATGATAAATGACATCATTATTAATTTCTATACTATGTGTACTGTTTTTATTTGTATTATGTGTCTGGAACATCAGGTCAGTGTTGCATACGTTTATATTTATATAGACCAAAATGCAAATGAGCAAAATATACATTACAATGCAATATATATGGTATATTATACTTTTTAATATCTAATACTAGCACTATGTATACTTATATAGTTTTATTATTTTAGATCAGTATGGATCTGTTATTGTTGAGATTTTTCAGCTTCTCTTTTATATAAATAATAGAGTATTTATATTAATCTCTTTCAGAGATTTTTTTTCGTGTCAATTGAAATGGACAGGATGATAATGTTAATGCTTATATAATATATAAGAAAATTTTATTTCAGAAGAAAATAAAATGACCTGATGTCATAACTGTATTAAGTGCATTCATCTGTGTCTCTCTCTCTCTCTCTCTCTCTCTCTCTCTCTCTGTGTCTCTCTCTGTCTGTCTCTCTGTGTGTGTGTGTGTCTCTCTCTCTCTCTCTCTCTCTCTCTGTGTCTCTCTCTGTCTCTCTCTCTCTGTGTCTCTCTCTGTCTCTGTGTGTCTCTCTCTCTCTCTGTCTCTCTCTGTGTCTCTGTCTCTGTGTGTGTCTCTCTCTCTCTCTGTCTCTCTGTGTGTGTGTGTCTCTCTCTCTCTCTCTCTCTCTCTCTCTCTCTCTCTCTCTCTCTCTGTGTGTGTCTCTCTCTCTCTCTCTCTCTCTCTCTCTCTCTCTCTCTCTCTCGACCCTTTGCCCTGAGCTCCTGTGGAATACACCACGGCTCCTGAGGTGCTGACAGAAGTAGAGATGTCACATCAGATCAGTGGAAACACAGCAATATGTCTTGCACTTGTTCACTTCCTCTTTTTTCTTTTCTCTCCTCCTCTCTAAAGTGCCAGCTTTCCCAGGACAGCATATGTTTGTTCAGCAGCAGGTCGGCTCCCATCCTGCAGGGGTCAGCGAGCTTTCACAGCGTCCCCTGGATCTGATGGACCTGCGAGAGACACGCCCAAAGAGACATGTCCGTCCAGTGTCCATCTCCACACAGGTAACGTGTGTGTGTGTGTGTTAGGTTAACATTTTCCTCTTCTTATTTTAACACATTAAAAACATCCTACACTGAACTCTGGACTCTGATTGGTCAGAAGGTGTTGATTAATTCTCTCTAACAGCAGCTCTGACAGTAGTGCAGGTTTATATTAATATACTCGTTCTAATGTGTTATGGTTTCTATAGTAACAGCTCATTCACAGGGGCGTGTCCAACAGACGATCATTATAGAATTTAGGAATGTTTAAGTTTATTAACATTTCTGGAAGGAGTCTCCAGTGTCAGTGCTTTGTAACAGCATGTAACTAACTTTTCTGACATTTTCAGGACAGAGATGTTTACACTTCTTTGCGATTTCTCAGTAAGATGAAAAGCTGAGGGTTTTTTAGCGATAAAGAGAGCCTGGTGAGGGAACGAATGTTTATAGCTGTGTTATAACACAAATAAGAACAGGAAGTGACTTGTTTCATGGACGTCCCTGAGAGTAAATAGTAATTGTTGGTCAGTTGCTGTGGTATAAGAGGAATAAAACACCTGAGGACGTGTTATTATTGGAAAATAATCAGCATTGGGGTGGAAACAGTAACTGTGTGTGTGTGTGTGTGTGTGTACAGTGATGTCTGATCATGGATTCAGGATCTAGTGGAGTACACCGTAGGCTACACCGCCCTCTAGTGGTTAGATCGCTGCTGATCCCTCAGGACTGACAGCTGTAGATAAATAATGCTTAGAATTTATTATACCAAACTTCACTTCTTTAATCTGAGATTAATATTCATTTTAAATTCTATTTTATCTCTATTTTGTTTTCTTCCTTATTGTGTGCATATAAGGAAGCCATATGTATGTATAAATAATTTTTTTTTCTTTTTATCTGCCGTTATGTGCATCAAGTCCTTATAAACGTGTGTGTGTGTGTGTGTTTTACTCCAAAGCCTCAGATGTGTGTGTACAAACCTCTCAGTACAGACCAAAGCCCGCTGCCACCTCAATCTAAAGCTCCACCTCTTATCCAACCTCAACCACAGAAGATCCACCAATCACCTGTTGGCTCCTGTGAGGCCCCTCCTCCTCCTCTGAGCATCCGGTCCCAGAGAGGCATTCTGTATCGCCCCGCCCTGCCCCGCCCCGCCCCTTTGTGCACGGTGGTCCTCAGGCCCAGGACGGTTCGGCATTTTCATCTGATTACAGACACACTGACACACAAACCTGAGAATTTACACATGAAACCTGTGTATTTATATTTAGTCGTTTTTGTTATTGTTGGATTGTAGAAACTCTTACAGAAACTGTAAAGAGAAAATGGAATGCAAATGTAATGTCTCTCTCTTTTTTTTTTCTCCCCCATCATCTGTCCATCAGATTTCTGCTGTCTGTCTGCGTGATGAGAGTGACGCCCCCATCTTGGCCCATAACACTCCATTCATTAGCACCACGCGGCTCCGGCCGGTTGCCATGGGGATGCCTGGCGCCGCTAGCCATCGGGTCAGTGCCAGGGCTGGGTGGTGTGCCAGAGCCGCGCCAGAGACGACACCAACTGACAGAAATCAGGGTCAGGAGGTCAAGGAGGATTTCCCATCTAAACTCACTCCTCATCTCCTCATCCAGCCAGAGAGAGTGAGACAGGTGGGGGAGAGACAGAGAGAGAGAGAGAGAGAGAGAGACAAGTGGGGTGGTGGGAAGATAGAGAGACAAATGGGGTAATAGGGTAGGGGAGAGAGAAAGACAGGTGGAAGAGAGAGGTAGTGAGTGAGAGACAGACAGATGGCTGATTTTGAATTGTTCATTTCTCTTTCTCTTCATATATATTTCTCTCTCTCTCTCTCTCTCTCTCTCTCTCTCTCTCTCTCTCTCTCTCCACTTGTACCTTTCTCTTTTCTCTTTCTCTCCACCATCTCTTGTCTTTTTTCCCCTGTCCTTCCTGAATCTCGCTTTCTCTCTTTGCTATTTGTGGTCTCTTTTCTTTCTGTCTCACTCTCCCTTATTTCTCTCTCTCTCCTGTTTCGTTGTGGGGTTTTTCCCCTGTTCTTTCACTCTGTCTATTTCTCTCTCTTTCTGTCTCTCTGTTTTGTCCGTCTCTACTATTCTTTTCCTTTACTTCTTCCCTTCTCACTTCAGGTGTCTTTCTCTCTCTCTCTCTCTCTCTCTCTCTCTCTCTCTCTCTCTCTCTCGCTTTCCCTCTTTTTTCTCCTGTTTCTCCTTATTTCTCTCTTTTCACTCGATCTCTGTCTGTCTCTCTTTCTCTTTTTTCCACTACAAGTTTATCAGTCTGTGTCTCTTTTTGTCTTTCTCTCTGTCTCTCTCTACTGTTTTTCCTTTCTTCTTTCACTCGGAATGCCTTTCTGTCTCTCTGTCTTTTTTTCACCGTTAGTCTCTGTTTTTCACTCTCTCTCTCTATACACTTCTGTCTATCTCTCTATCCATCATTTTCAACTTAACGCTCTCTTCTTTCACATCATGTATCTCTCTCTGTCTCTCTTCAATCTCTTTTCTGTCTTCGCTCACTTGTTCATCTCTCTCTGTCCATGCTGTTGTCCCTTTCTCTTTATTTTTCTATTCCTATCTCTCTCTCTCTCTCTGTTTAATCAGTGTAATTATTTGTCAGAGTGACTGGACTTTGAAAAGTGAGAACTCAGCAGCACCTGGCTGATAAGCTGAACAACATCTCTCTTTCATCCTACTCTTTCTCTTCTGATTGCTCTGTTTAGTTGCCTCTCTCTCTCTCTCTCTCTCTCTCTCTCTCTCTCTCTCTCTCTCTCTCTCAGAGCTCAAGGTCGAGGTGCTTCTCAGAAAGCTGTTCATTATGTTTGATGATTAGCTCAGACAAAGCAGCGCTGCTCAGATCGATCACGGCTGTCGGAGCTCTTTCAGAGATTCACACCTCAATCAATCAATCAATCAATCAATCACTCAATCAGCCCATCAATCGCTGAGCTATCAGACCTCGCCTTTCTCTACACCTCGACCAGAAGCGTCTGATCTAATGAAGACTCAGGGATTTATTTTTACTCCTCCGGTCATCCTCCCTCTCTCTCTCTCTCTCTCTCTCTCTCTCTGTCTCTCTCTCTCTCTCTCTCTCTCTCTCTCTCTGTCTCTCTCTCTCTCTCATGTAAATCATTCTTGTCATCTCGGTACATATCCTCAACCAGAACACATTAAACACTAGTTTTATACCTTTTCACTGATATTAATCACAGCTGCAGTGGGAACATCTGCACGGTTTCTTCTTGATGATGAAGATGAGAAGGAGGAAGGTGTACCCGAGTGGTACAGGCTGTGTTTGGAGGAACAGAAGTGTATGAGGGAGCAGATCATTAAACACAAGGGATACAGGAGACTCTTACAGGCCCAGGACAGGAAGAGGAGGCAGGAGTTTCCTCCTGAGCCTCACCTACAGGTTCGGTACTGCTCCCAGAATCCCCTGCTTCCTCACATCTCTTCAAATATCCCGAGCTCAACATTCACGCCTTCTTTCTCACTTACGGACACAGATAGTGCTGCTGCCTGCGTCCGGATCCGAGCGTCGGTTAAAGGTCCGAGTGAACTTTCTATCACATGCTGGAGACGATGTTCAGATACCAAGCATCACGGCACAACACGGACTGGAGATGTTTCAGGAGATGCAGGGATAAAGCGTAGGAAGAGGACGAGGATGATGATGATGAAGGAGGTAATCGTACATGTGTTCTGCCCATCTCCTGCTCTCTGAGCACTTTCAAACCCATGAGTCCAAATCAGAGCAGAATCCATACCTTGGGTTCATTTGGTTTGGTTTCATGAGTAAACGAATCAGTGTATAGGAAGGGGGTGGGGCTAAAAACATACTCCATAATACAGTATGGTGACCAAACCTTTAACAAGTGCACCAAGAAATCACTTCTGTCTAATTTTTTATACGGTGATGATTTAAAAAAAAAATCTCATTGATGTGATGTTTTCCTGAAGTTATTTAACATTTATGGAAGGAGTCTCCAGTGTCAGAAGTAAAGAGGTAAAGAGTTTCTGCTTTTTGTGCTTGAAGATAAAATTTGTGGTGCAAGAGGAATAAAACGCTTCAGGAATCAAATGTTAACGCTGCTCCATCATGCTTTTACTCTAACAGCGCCACCCGGTGGTTTATTCGTTACTTTTGGAGCTGAAAGAACAGCGTGACCCCGACAGGCCTGTTGGTCTTCATCCCTTCTTCTGCCTTGCACACAAAACTCCTATTGCTGAATCCACTCAGCTTTTGTTGTGTAGCTGTATTGTTTTTCCGTGAGCTTGTTCCTCTTCCTCCTCCTCCTCGTCTCTTTTGGGAGCTGAGGCAGAGCTCAGCGATGAAGATAACACGGTGTCAGTCTTAATAGAGGAAAAAGAGAAAGCAGCGGAGAGACAGCAGGATCAATGGCGAATGCCCTCTGCAGGTGCGACCGGGGAGCTGCTGTGTTCTCTCTGACAATGTTATCTCTCTCGCTCTCTCTCCTCCATCAGAGATCTTTCAGGTGTTCTCCAATAGCAGTCATCCCCTTAAGACATGCAATTAATCTTTGTGTGTGTGTGTGTGTGTGTGTGTGTGTGTGTGTCAGTTCCACCTGCGAATAAAGAGTTGCCAGTTAGGCGGATTGGGCTTGAACAGCTCCTCTCCAGATAAGGAGGAATTAATTATTTTTGCGTCAGGAATGATAGCATTTTCATGAGCACAGGACACAAAGCGGGAATGACGGCAGACGGGGGAATTAGAGGAGCGTTGTCACTCTGTTTAAAGCTTCGCAACCTGGAGCCGGTGTAATAAAGAGCAACGTGTGGAGGATTGATCCGTTTATCCTGCACCATTTACTGATTCACCTTCTGTTATCCTGCACGTCCTTGAGATTTTTTAAAGGGACGATTCAGAAAAGGAAAAATAAGCAAAGTTAAGTCGTCACAGTCATCAGTCGTTTCAAAAGACGACAAATTAAATCTGCGATTTAAAAAAAAATGTAAAAAATGAATGTGAACTATATTATCCAAATCTTCTCATGTGCTTTCAGACTGTGTGCTGAGTCAGAAAGAGAGCTGAGAGCGTTTTGTTAGTGTTTATAGAGAAACAGTTGAGAATGCTGCCGTGGGGTGTAGCGCACCACGCTAAACTGGTGCCAAAACGCTGCTGTTGCTTGTGAGCCATTTTAGCACTTATGCCGCTTTTCCACTACAAACGCGGCTGAGTCGGGCTGAGCCGTGCCGTGCTGAGTCGGGCTGAGCGGGGCTATTGAAGTTGCATTTCGACTACAACCGCGCTGAACCGTGCTGGCTGGAAGTGGGTGGACACATTGGGTGGAGTTAGCGAAAGTGGGTGGATGTCACGTGATGTCGTTAAGCAGCGCAAACAGTGACATCAGTGAGCTTTTAAGCGGTAGTCTCACGACCCGAATAGTAAACAATAAACATGGAGGACATGGAGTCGTTAGTGTTGCTGGTCTTGGTGCTGTGGCTTGTTGTCACCGACAACGCCAACAGATACTGGCAAGAGCGTATAGATGAGGCGAGGCGCATAAGGCTTCAGAAATTCTCGTAATTCGTAATTATTCTTCTTCCGGGTTTAGGGTGTTTACAGATCCCAGCGTGCTCGCGGGGCGTGTGTGGGCATGTGAGGACACTCCTCCTCACCAATCAGTGCACAGGGGAGTGTCTGCTCACGCCCCCAGCCTCACTCGGCTCGCTTTGGCTCGCTTCAGCCCCACTCCAAAACGGTGCGAGTTTTAGGGGCTAAGCAGGGCTGAAGCGAGCCGAGTCGTGCTGTTCTTTGGTAGTCGAAACGCGAGCCGTATCGGGCTGAAGTGAGTTGAAGCGAGCTGAAGTGAGCTGAAAAAGGGTAGTGGAAAAGGGCCAATAGATAACTGAAGCAACAAACACGTCTTGACTGATGATGTTGTGTAAAAACCCTCTTTTGCTTCAGCTATGTGAGTCGTACCTCAGGGCTCTGTACTGGGACCGCTTCCTTTTACAGCCTGCATGCTGTTTCATATTTGGTTGTTTTATCTGACATCACGCTACAGATAAATTTTAACATCTGGGATATGTGATCTTTCTTTAAGGATGCTTTTACAACTATTAGTCTGTTTGTCGAGTCCGAATCGGAGAGTGAGAGTTGGAGAGGCAAATTCGGAGTGAAATCGATTTCCCTTTGGTTCGCTTGCTGTTTGGTTTAGTTTCACACTGTGCATAATTAAACAAAACAAAAATTAAAGCAGTGTGTAGAGCCGAAACATCCTCATAAAACTCTTGTTTGTTTGTCAGAAATATGGCGACATAAAAGTAGCAAACAAACCGTGACCAAGTGTGTGTGGAGATCAGGAAAACTACCTGAGCACAGAGAAAATAATGTATAAATAAAGAGCTGATTATCATTATTTTGTCTCTTCTCCTGAGCATATGGTGTTTCTGAGCCTCTGTCCTTTGTCCAGTTTAGCTATAAAAAAAATGGCGTGTTTTGATTCACTTCCTGCAGGTGAGTTGATTCAGAATCGAATTGTTTTCTCGCTACAGTCGGCTCAGGGTGTGATCTCTGTGTTCTCACCTGTAAAAAGACCCAAACTGAGACGGAGAACATGCCAGGGTTCTGTTCAAATGCCCTTCTCATGGTGTGCGAGAGTTTAAAGCTAAAATGTGAATTATTTAAACATTTTCAGGTCCTTTTAAGAGATATGAGACACGGCTGTAGGATGCGCGTATGGTTAGACCACCGCCATAAATTTCCTGTGATTTAGACTCGTTTCTTTTAACAGTTCAACGCTGTGTCATGTTCTGCTCCTCAGGATGAAGACGTGGCCATGAGTTTGACGTATCTGACTCAGCTGAGCGAGAACACCAGAGTCGTGACCTTCACTTCACTCGGCCCTGGACGCCTCACACGCTCCGGGAGCTCGGTCCCAGCCTGAGGAGACGAGGTGAGTCTTTGTGCGCGTGTGTATGCACTTGTCTCTTAGCCGCGTGCGTCTTTTGTGTGTTTATTTTGATCCGAACCCTGTTGTGATGGTGGAGAGGCAGCGTGTTTATTGCTTGTCGTCTTTCTTGCCGTCTCCTGCTGGTGTGTCAGAGCCGAGCCGCGAGACCATCACACTTAGTAAACAAAGAGACGTGCTGAGAGAGAGAGAGAGAGAGAGAGAGGGGCGCTGACTGTTTACTGAAGATCAGGATGGGGAGTATTTTTAGTTTTAAAAATTGAGGTATTTCCCTAATCATTTCTCTGGTCCTGTTGAACTCTGGACTCTGATTGGTCAGAAGGTGTTGATTAATTCTCTCTAACAGCAGCTCTGGCAGTAGTGCAGGTTTACATTAATGCACTCGTTCTAACACATTATCATTTCCGTAGTAACAGTTCATTCAGTGTACGATCTACAGAAACAGATTTAAAAGTATGACTTCATTCTTTAAATAGACTGGGACCAAAATCCAGAATTGTGACACCCAAAGGCATTTTTGAGACAAAGTCGGCAAACAGTCTTATTTTGTCAATTTGGGTGTGCCGAATTCAAATCTGCAATATGCCGAGCTCTATCTGACCTCTGTTGACCTCTAGAGGTCATTGAACTTTGGGCCTGTAAACGTCTCAGCTGAACCCAGTTTCTCAGCTTTCTAAGGAATGAAATGTACTAAAATGATTAATGAAGTTAGCAAATGGCCTTGTTTGTTAAATGTTTGGGTGCTGAATTCATTTTTCATTTGTAAAATGACATATGACCTCTGATAACCTCAAGGTCATTAAACTTGGCCTATAGGCCTATGCATTTAACGGCATTTTTAAACTGACTTTTTAAACTTTTTAAAGTTTTTTTCTTTGTTGTTTGTTTTTTGTAAAGGCTTTACCTCGTTTAAAACAAAACAAACAACAAACAACAAAGAAAAAAACTCTCATATATACTAACCCTGATTAACCTGTATACCCTGTATGCCCCACATTTTGTATGCTGCTGAATCTGTCCTTTTTTCAGTAGCTTTGTATAAACAATAACCGCTAAATGTAATGCAATGTTATGTAAGGTGATCGCCGAGGCATTCTCATTGTGAAAAGTAAGTCACATGTACATGGACTGGCATTTAATGTTGTATTTGTTCCTTTCTATTTGTTTTTTGTCTGTTCATATTCTTTTTGGGGGAGTAAAGTCAGTTTAAAAATGCCGTTAAATGCATAGGCCTATAGAGATCTTGCAGTCACGTGACCGGAAAGTACACAACCGCCATCTTGTCGGTAAAATACACCGCTGAATACTGCTGCACTCGTGTACAGAATGGATCAATTTCAACCGACGGACTACACGGCTCATTTTTCTAATGAACAGATAACTAGATATATGTCTAAAATAAACGATCTACAGATTAGTGACCCTTATGGCTTTCCGGATGGAGTTTTCACGACCGGATTTTGAACTGCCAGCGGAATACCCTGACGTATGATTACCTCATCAACTTTCCCTTGCTGTTCAGTGGTGAAGCACTGCGTGCTTATAAATCTCTGCACAGTTATCTTTACAGAAATTCAGGATTTGTCAGCGACTCAGATGTGGCATCTTGTAAACAAGAAAATGATCCTCACTGGATGGGTAAGTTACTTAAGTATTGAGTATAGCACTGACCAGCCGATTATAGAATAAGGTAATTCCAAATCGTCCATGTTGTTTACATGGATCTGGCGTTGGAGAGGTAGAGGCTTGGCAGTGGAGGTTTGAGTAGCTGTTTTCTGAGCTTAGTCAACAGGCCGGCTCTGCCTGTAGCCTCGCTTTTGCTTCGGCTCCCGGCGCTGCCTCCTTCGCTTTGCTTCCGATAACAATCCACGGAGACCCCGCTGGTCTCGCTATCTGGTCTCGTCCGGAATGTTTTTTTTTTTTTCTCGTCCGGAATGTTGTGCATGCGATGGAAATCGCTACAAACCGTCATTTTCTGCTGGAAACCAATGTCCAGTAAGTCCATACGGTTGTAGTGGATATTGAAGTCCAGTACAGACGAACAACAGGCAAAAATACACACAAAAAACATAAAAACCGTGCACAGGTAGGGAGAGCTTGTAGCCGCAGCCGTTGTAGTAGAATTGTATATAGTAGGGTTTTCCAGAAGAAAAGGTAGAAGTAAAAGCAGAAGTAGAACCAGAAGTAGAAGGCGGAATATGGCGTTTGACCGACACGATGGCGTCTGTCACAATCTGGATCGGCTGTGACGTCACATGCAAGATCTCTATAGGCCAAGTTTAATGACCTTGAGGTTATCAGAGGTCATGTCGTTTTACAAATGAAAAATGAATTCAGCACCCAAACATTTAACAAACAAGGCCATTTGCTAACTTCATTAATCATTTTAGTACATTTCATTCCTTAGAAAGCTGAGAAACTGGGTTCAGCTGAGACGTTTACAGGCCCAAAGTTCAATGACCTCTAAAGGTCAACAGAGGTCAGATAGAGCTCAGCATATTGCAGATTTGAATTCGGCACACCCAAATTGACAAAATAAGACTGTTTGCCGACTTTGTCTCAAAAATGCCTTTAACTCCTTAAATAAGCACTTTTTTGAATTTTGGTACCAGTCTAAAAATAAAATGCTGTAATTGTTGGTGAATCAGTGAAACCACGGGGTGTGTCAGGAAAATAATCAACTCCTGGGTGGTAACAGTAACGCTGCTCCATCACACCCCCTCGTCACTGATTATTTTACTATAAGAACACCACACATGCTGTCTTATTCTGTAATACTTGAATATGTAGTATGTGATTTATTTTAAATATAGATCTCAAATCAACGTTTTGTATGAAACGGAAACGAAGACGCACTCAGATGTCAGATTATTAAACTGCACCACAACAAAATTTGCTAATTTAAGCCACAGCAGCATCTAGTGGCTCCGCCCTTTCAAGGCGTTCCACGCTTTAATTGTTTGGCGGTTCGAGTATTCATCATCCATGAGTGTTTTACTATTTAAGGCGTGACTGAGGGTTTCCATGGTAACAAACATTCAAGCCAATCATGTTGCAGTATGCAAATCCAGAACATGCAACACTGATTTACTAAAGGAAGGGGTGGGGCATGCAAAGCAGGGCATTTCTCATTTGCATATTTATAGGTTTTTTTTTCTTTTGGTTTCTTGATGTAGATAAAAGTATTGGTGCCTTTTCTGTGTGTCTTTCTGTATAATAACTTATTTGTGGAACCGCCATGTTCCAAAATATTTTTTGTTTTACACACGCAGTCCCTCATCCTGTCTGTATTAAAACATCACCAGACGGCAGAAGGGCAAACTAAATCGGTCATGTCTGTGTGAGCTCGCTGGACCAGGCCAGATGGACAGTGCCCACTTCGTGCCAGCATGGACAGACGAGCAGTCGAGCGGGTGGTCAGTGTGTGTGTGTGTGTGTGTGTGTGTGTGTGTGTGTGTGTGTGTGTGTGTGTGTCGGTCAGGCTGTTGTCCCCGTGTCAGTTGAAGGGCTTTCTTTTCTGAGCTGCTGGAGTCCGTCTGAAGGTTTCTTGCTCCTCCAGGTCGTCCTGAAACCTCAAGCTGTAGTAAATTAAGATGACGAGATGAGAGATGTTATAAAATGTTAAGTCGTTACCGTGGCAACATTAGACAAATGTAATGGAGGATGTGAAGAAACTTGTAGTAAAGATTTAAATAGAAGAATTGTTTCAGGTGAAACACAAAGTAGTATCTACCTGTCTGTGTGCTGAATGATCTCTCTCTCTCTCTCTCTCTCTCTCTCTCTCACTCACACACACACACACACACACACACACACACACACACATTGCTCTGGTGCGTTTCTGTCACAGTCGAGCTGTCAGAAGACTTCATATCAAGTCATTGTGCAGCGATTCCTCCACACACACACCCCACACCCCCCCCCCCCACACACACACACCCCACACACACACACACACACACACACACCCCACCGTGTGCCCTCGAGCAGTGACAGTCTGAGTTACAGCCTTCTCATGTCAACACCATGTCTTGTTTTATTATTATTGTTGTTTTTTTCTCCTCTGCTCCTGTAGTGATTCCTAAATGACTTCTAAAAAACTTGAGCAGCTTTCCATTTATTTTTATTTCTAACATAATTTTCAGTAGATTTTCATAAAATAACAATCTACAGAATTGAGCAAAAGGACACATTAGTTGTGAAACGCCACAGTGGTGCGTTCACGGCTCTGTAACTGATGCAACGTCCACTAGAGGGCAGTGTTTGGGCTGTTATTGATCAGTGCTCATGACACAGTAGAAAAAAACGTCAACATTTTTCAATCATTAAAAGACTTCATGTTAAAATAATAACTGATGTCTAAAATAAGTGACTAAAAATGGAAGAGGAGTACTTCTACACCTTTATCCTCATTAAAAATGTGAGGATTTATGGAATTTGTAAACACCCTCATGTTCGCCAACATGAAGTAAGTGATCGTTAACTAAGTAACTAACCTGTGCCAAGTTTTCCAAAAGCATCGTAGCACAAAGATCATTGTTAAATGATAGTGCAAGCAGCACAATGAACATTTCTCTCTCTCTCTCTCTCTCTCTCTCTGTGTCTCTGTCTCCTAGTTAAGATGCTCTTAGGCCAAGTTTACATTAGACCGTATCTGTCTCGTTTTTTTCGCGGATGCACTGTCCGTTTACATTAAACCGCCTGGAAACGCTGGGAAACGGGAATCCGCCAGGGTCCACGTATTCAATCCAGATCGTGTCAGCTCCGGTGCTGTGTAAACATTGAGAATACGCGGATACGCTGTGCTGAGCTCTAGCTGGCGTCGTCATTGGACAACGTCACTGTGACATCCACCTTCCTGATTCGCTGGCGTTGGTCATGTGACGCGACTGCTGAAAAACGGCGCGGACTTCCGCCTTGTATCACCTTTCATTAAAGAGTATAAAAGTATGAAAATACTGCAAATACTGATGCAAATACTGCCCATTGTGTAGTTATGATTGTCTTTAGGCTTGCCATCCTTCCACTTGGATCACACACACAGCGGCTCAGTCCCGAATCACTGCTCGTGCACTTCACTCGCGTGCTCTGTGAGCTGCGCAGGGCCGGAGTGCGCACCCTCCAGAGGGCACTCGCTGTTCAGGGTGGAGTGATTTGGAGCGCAGGATGCCTGCGGAGCCGAGCGTATCCGTGTATTGGTGTTGCTGTGTGCACGCGAATCGTGTATTGGTGTTGCTGTGTGCACACTAATCGTTTTAAAAACGTTAATCTGATGATCCGCTGATTGTTAGGGTTTTGCTGGGATTCGAACCTGGTTCGTTGGTGTGATGATCCAGCAAACCCCCACTAGGCCACCAGGGGGATGACTCAAATGCAGAGGCGTGAGGCGGAAGTAGAAAAAGAATCAAAAAGGTTTATTTAAACTATATACACTATATACAGGGCAAAACAAAAGACAAAAAAAACCAAAGAGTGTAATCCAAAAGAAAAGCAAAGTGCAAAAATACAAAAGCTAAGAAGATCAAAAAAACACAGTACAAAGGAAACTGGAGATAAACATAACAGCACAAAGACTCCGTGACAAGAGGACTGAACTCAGGGGTATAAATAGACAAACTAATTAAGGACACAGGTGAAGATAATTAGGCAATTAACACAAACACAAGACACAGGAACAGTGGCGGCCTCTAGAGGCCAAAATAAACACGACATGAAAAGGAAATAACAGCGGCCTCTAGAGGCCAAAACAGTCCTAGTCCTAACAGGACCCCCCCCTCTAGGAGCGTCTCCTGACGTTCCCAGGGCGATCCGGATGGGCCGAATGGAAGTCCCGACATAGTTCTTTATCAAGGACATCCCGAGCAGGAACCCAGCAGCGCTCCTCAGGACCATAGCCCTCCCAGTCCACCAGATATTGCAACCCGCCGCGGACCCGGCGGGAGTCAAGCAGGCGATTCACAGTGAACACAGTCTGCCCCTGGAAGATGCGGGGGGGTGGGGGGTTCCTAGGGGCAGGGGCATACGTAGACGTCAGTACGGGCCGTAACAGGGAAACATGGAAAGTGGGGTTGATCCTCAGAGTCCGGGGCAACTGGAGCCGGTAGGAGACAGGGTTCACCCTGCGCACCACCTTGAAGGGGCCAATGTAGCGAGGAGCAAGCTTGCGGTTCTCCACCCGCAGTGGAAGGTCCTTAGTGGACAGCCAAACACGCTGCCCAGGGCGGAAAGCGTGTGCAGGTCTTCTATGGCGGTTGGCCTGAGTCTGGTTGGTTCTGGAGGTCTGTATGAGGGTCTTCCTGACCTTGCTCCAGGTCTTGCGACACCGTCTCACATATTGGTTGACCGAGGGCACCCCCGCGTCCTCCTCCTGGTCCGGGAACAGAGGTGGCTGGAACCCGAATTGGCACTGGAATGGCGACAGCTTGGTGGCCGATGACTGCAGGGTGTTGTGGGCGTACTCCGCCCATGGCAGCCAGGTGCTCCACGATGTCGGGTTATCCATAGCCAGGCCTCGCAGGGTGGTTTCCAGGTCCTGGTTGAGCCTCTCCGTCTGACCATTGGACTGTGGGTGAAACCCAGAGGAGAGGCTGGCAGTGGCTCCGATGACCTTGCAGAACCCGTGCCACACTCGGGAGGAGAACTGGGGCCCTCGGTCTGAGACGATGTCCTGTGGAAGACCAAAGACTCGGAAGACATGATTAAACAAAAGTTTCGCAGTTTCAAGAGCAGAGGGGAGTTTGCACAGTGGTATGAAGCGGCAGGCCTTGGAGAATCTGTCAACTAAGACCAAAATGACCGTGTTACCTTGTGACTCAGGGAGACCCGTGATAAAGTCGACTGCCACGTGGGACCAGGGACGCCGGGGAATGGTCAGAGGATGCAGGAGACCCTGGGGACGCTGTCGTGGGTTCTTGGTTCTGGTGCAAACCTCACAGGACAGGACAAATGACCTTACTTCCTGCTCCATGTTAGGCCACCAGAAGCGTCTTTTCAGGAAGTCCAGGGTCCTCCGAGCTCCCGGGTGGGCGGTGAGAGGGGAAGAGTGACCCCACTGGAGAACCTTGGCCCGGGCTTGATGTGGGACGTACAAGAGGCCTGGTGGCCCCGTCCCAGGACCGGGGTCCTGGCGTTGGGCTCGTCGGACAGCCTCCTCAATACCCCAGCGGACAGGGGCCACAATCCGGGACACAGGGATAATAGGCCCGACTTCATTCTCCCTGTTAGTGGCAGAGAACAGTCTGGACAGTGCGTCAGGTTTGGTGTTCTTGGAGCCGGGGCGGTATGAGAGGGTGAAGTCAAATCGACTGAAAAACAGGGCCCACCTAGCCTGTCGAGGGTTCAGTCTCTTGGCTTGCTGGAGGTACTCCAGGTTCTTGTGGTCAGTCCAAACCAGGAATGGATGTTGTGCTCCCTCCAGCCAGTGCCTCCACTCCTCAAGGGCCAGTTTGACCGCTAGCAGTTCTCGATCCCCCACATCGTACCGGGACTCAGCAGGACTCAGGCGGTGGGAGAAGTAAGCGCAGGGGTGCAGCTTTCCTTCCGAACGTTGAGAGAGCACCGCGCCGACACCACTGTCCGAGGCGTCCACCTCCACGATGAATGGTTGGGAGGTGTCCGGGAGAACCAGAATGGGTGCCGTGCAGAAGCGGTCCTTGAGGTCTTTGAACGCCTTTTCTGCCTGAGGAGACCAGCCATAAGATCCACCTGTCCCTTTGGTGAGGTCTGACATGGGTGCTGCCACAGAACTGAAGTTCCTGATGAACTTGCGGTAGAAGTTAGCGAATCCTAAGAACCGCTGAACCTCCTTAACGGACTTGGGAGTAGGCCAATCCCGGACGGCCAGGGTCTTGGCAGGGTCCATTTGGAGTTGGCCTGTCCGTACAATAAATCCCAGAAAGGAGACCTCGGGAACATGAAATTCGCATTTCTGGGCCTTGGCGAACAGATTGTTCTGTAGCAGCCTCTGGAGAACCTGGCGGACATGGTGGCGGTGCTCCTGCACGGTCTTGGAAAAGATAAGGATGTCATCGAGGTAGACAAAAACGTATAGGTTAATCATGTCCCTTAAGACGTCGTTGATTAGGGCCTGAAAAACAGCTGGTGCGTTGGTGAGTCCGAAGGGCATCACCTGGTATTCGTAGTGCCCAGACGGGGTGTTAAAGGCAGTCTTCCACTCGTCTCCCTGTCGGATACGGATGAGGTGGTATGCGTTCCGTAGGTCCAACTTGGTGAAGACGGTGGCGCCTTGGAGCAGGTCGAAAGCTGTGGACATCAGCGGAAGGGGATATCGGTTGCGCACAGTGATCTTATTCAGGCCCCTGTAATCAATACATGGTCGGAGCCCCCCATCCTTCTTGCCGACAAAGAAGAAGCCGGCTCCAGCAGGTGAAGTGGAGGGTCGAATAAACCCAGAGACCAGGGCATCTTTGAGGTATTCCTCCATGGCCTTGCGTTCTGGCTGAGAGAGTGAAAACAGTCTGCCACGAGGAGGGGTAGTCCCAGGGAGCAAGTCGATGGCACAGTCGTAGGCCCGGTGCGGAGGAAGAACGGCGGCCCTGCTCTTGCTGAATACCTCCTTGAGATCCCAGTACTCTGTGGGAACTTGAGATAACTCGGTGAGATCAGGGGGCTCGGCAGGAGACACAGGAGAGCTAGAGAGCAGACAAGAGGCATGGCATGCAGGGCCCCATTCCACAACCTGGCTAGTTACCCAGTCTATGCGAGGGTTGTGGCGAGTAAGCCAAGGAAGGCCTAGAATAACTGGGAACTCAGGTGAAGGAATCAGGTGCAGGGATATTTCTTCCTTGTGACCTTGAGACTGGAGGAAGACTGGAGAAGTAACTTGAGTGACTCTTCCATCACCTAACGCTTGGCCATCGAGGGCAGACACAGACAGAGGGACTTCAAGAGGTGCAGTAGGTATATTGATGCTTTGGGCGAAGTGAATATCCATAAAGTTCCCAGCCGCCCCTGAGTCTATCAAAGCTTGACAAGAGTGGACAGACTCACCCCAGGAGATGGAGACCGGGATGTAGATTCCTTGGCCAGGGAGTCCGGGAGAGAGAGTAGGCCCCGTCACAACCCTCCCTCGGCTGGACGGGGCGGTCCTTTTCCCAAGAGTTCGGGACATGATGCTCGGAAGTGACCAGGCTTGCCACAGTAGATGCAGCACTTGTCTCTCCTTCTGCGCTCCCTCTCAGATGCGGAGAGGCGAGTACGACCCACTTGCATGGGTTCTGGACAGTCACTGAAGGAGGTAGACGGTCTCCAGGTAGAGGTAGGGAGGCTGGGGGGGCTCAAGGCTTGGTGGCGTTCTCTCATCCTGTTGTCCAGACGAATAGCATGTGAGATGAGGGTTTCGAGGTCACTTGGGCATCCAATAGAGGCCAGACCGTCCTTGATGGGGTCAGACAGACCATGGTGGAAGGCTGACACCAGGGCAGTCTCGTTCCATCCACTTACTGCTGCGAGTGTTCGGAACGAGATGGCGTAATCTGCGACGCTTCCTCCTTGCCGGATGGACATGAGCTTTCGGGCTGCGTCGGTACTGATGTCTGCCTGATCGAAGACCCGAAGCATCTCTTCAGAAAACAGCTGGAAATCAAAGCACTCAGGTCCCTGTCTTTGCCAGATAGCAGTAGCCCAGGCTCGCGCCTTACCAGCTAATAAGGTGATCACAAAGGCAATCTTGCGGCGATCCGTAGTGTAGGTGGTAGGCTGAAGCTCAAAGGTGAGTTGACACTGGGTAAGGAACTCTCGGCACTCACTGTGCTTGCCGTCATACCTCTGTGGTGCAGGAAGGCTGGGTTCGCGAGGTGAAGAAGGCAGCATTGCAGGAGGCACTGGAGCAGGAGTGGGAGCTGGATCAGGAGCAGGAACTGGATCAGGAGCAGGAGATGCAGGCAGAGATGTCAGCTGTGCCAGGGTTTTCCCAATTTGCTGAAGCAGTTCCTCGTGGCGAGCGAGGGCCTCACGTTGGCTGGTGAGCGTACGTCCATGAGCGTCCATGGTTGCTCCGAAGCGTGTCAAAGCTGCCATAATTCCCTGAAGGTTGGCCGGGTAGACAGTTGAAGCAGCCTCTGCTGAGTCGGTCATGACGGAGTCTTTCTGTTAGGGTTTTGCTGGGATTCGAACCTGGTTCGTTGGTGTGATGATCCAGCAAACCCCCACTAGGCCACCAGGGGGATGACTCAAATGCAGAGGCGTGAGGCGGAAGTAGAAAAAGAATCAAAAAGGTTTATTTAAACTATATACACTATATACAGGGCAAAACAAAAGACAAAAAAAACCAAAGAGTGTAATCCAAAAGAAAAGCAAAGTGCAAAAATACAAAAGCTAAGAAGATCAAAAAAACACAGTACAAAGGAAACTGGAGATAAACATAACAGCACAAAGACTCCGTGACAAGAGGACTGAACTCAGGGGTATAAATAGACAAACTAATTAAGGACACAGGTGAAGATAATTAGGCAATTAACACAAACACAAGACACAGGAACAGTGGCGGCCTCTAGAGGCCAAAATAAACACGACATGAAAAGGAAATAACAGCGGCCTCTAGAGGCCAAAACAGTCCTAGTCCTAACACTGATACGGTCTAATGTAAACCCCACCTTAGTGTAAAGAGGCTTTTGGGAAACCCAGCCCTGTTTATTAAAGTGTAACTTCACCCTCAGCTCTGAGCCGAACTCCACTCACTGCAGAATTTTGAAAAATGCTGAACAAAAGGGGGCAAAGGGCTGAGAGGGGAAAGGGGAGGGGCTGAGGAAGGGGCGTGGTTGTGTGATGCAGGAGTTGCTCCATCAGTATTGCTGGGTTTCAGTCATGTGACTTTTCTTAGCAGTTTGACCAGAAGTGAAATAGCTGGTGGTCTAAACGGCTGCTGTAGTGCAAACAACTAGTGATAACTTATCAGACTACGCTCGTAATCTAGAAGCCGCTGCTGGCTTTAGATCTATTCAGAAGATCGCTATGTGCAGTGGAATCGACCCCTACAGTCTGGGAAAGGCAAGGCAAGTTTATTTCTATAGCGCATTTCATACACAGTGGCAGTTCAATGTGCTTTACAGAGGTAAAAGCAAAACAGTAAACAATAGAAAATAAAATTACATAAAATAAAGGGGGAAGAAGAGAGAAAATAATAAGAATTAAACAATAGTAGAAATAAAATAATAAAATGAAGTAAAAGTTCAGTAAAAAACAGCAGAATAAAATAGAATAAAAGTTAAGTAAAGTTTAAAACATGCAGAGACTGTAAAAGTTAAGTAAAGTTTAAAACATGTAAAGATGATGATATTTATCGGTTAGCAGAAAGCATCTGAGAACAGCTTGGTCTTTAATCTAGATTTGAAGCTGCCAACAGCAGGAGCATTTTTGATGTCCTCTGGGAGTTGGTTCCATAGCTGTACTGCATAGTAGCTAAAAGCTGCTTCACCACACTTTGTTTTGTTTCCTTCTTTGGGAAAGAAGGATGTCATACGATCTCGAAAACTACCCTTCAGTCGAGTTCCCTGACATCTCGAACTATCTGGTGTTGCAGACGTCCTTCTACACCGCAAAACAGATGAAAGCGTGGAAGAGTATGGAGGCTTACAACTTTTTTGTATGTGGCTGGGTAAAGGACCTCGCTATCAAGTCGCTGCCCAATGAATCCTGGATTGTTTTTGCCCGTGGAAGTATGTTTTTTTTTCTTTAAGCTTTTCATTCACGTCTTTCCAAAAAAGCGCTGCAAGTTGAGGTGTAAACAAACCACAGTTGGCTTGATTCTCACTTGTGTTGGCTCTTGTCTTTCAGCTAAATCATTCACAAAGATCATCAGAAACCCCTTTAAAGACCTGGATCTGAGTTAAACAAGAGGGAGAAGTGATCACGGCGCATTGTAACTGTACGGCTGGGGAAGAATTTTGTCGTGACCTTCATGCATATTGACTTTGTGAGGAGGAAACAAAGAAACAGCTGGGAACTTTAGCGCTTCGTGACTAAAAAAAGTGCCGTAAAATAACGACACATAGCAAGAAAAGTCCTTGGAAAACACTAAGGACAGAGCTGAGAGGGAAATACAAACCTTTCACCAAGTGATCACTTCAAACTTCAGCATGCTTCGACTCGGCTCCCTTCGATTTCACTGAGAGGTTCAAAAGCCACCTTTCTCCACATCTTTTTGTGAAACCCTGTGTTTGTTCACCCTTTTTTATTAGTTCACGCGGAACCCTGAAGAAACTTTTATCAGTTTCACGGTTTGATCGATTCGAACAACCTAAAACAACACAAGCGTAAGACATTTTTCATGCGAGCAATGCACCTTCTCCGTACAACAAACGCTTTGTCAGCGGAGCTTTGGTCGACCACCAGCTAAAGTTTTGAATAATTAATGAGGCGGATGTGACGTCATGTGAAACCCAGCAATAGATTTAAAATTTGGTGCGGTTTCACAGACTTCAACTCAAGGGCGGGGCTGTGGGAGGTGGGCCGTCCACCTCTGATTAGAAGGTGTTAACATAAAAAAAAAAAAGAAGAATTATTTATTTATTTATTTATTTAATTTCATAATGTAGTGAAGTACCAAACAGTCGACGCAGTCAACATGGGCCTTGCAAGATTCAAGATGATTTTAACCAGTAGGTGGCGTTTTGAGCCTTTTTTAATCCATAAAATCCTGATTTTTGATTATAAAAATTGTAAATATGCGATCATTAACACCAGCACTGATACATTTCATCACAGTTCAGTCAGATCATTTAGTTTACAGGTAAAAAAAAACCCCAAACACCTTTAACTGTGCAGTACCTCCTGAAGAATGATGAAGATTTATTATTATTATTATTATTATTATTATTATTATTATTATAACAAAATAATAATAATAATAATAATAATAATAAAGGATTTTGAAAATTGGTGTTTAACAATTTATTTATGCTTCTGTTGTTTTAGTTTTTAGTGTTATTTATAGTTTGTTACATGCATTATGTCACTTTAATAATATTAATGTGAATATTTTTATGTAATTACAAATATATGAAATAAAATTATATAATGACTCGAGAAATAACTATTTAACTATTAATTTTATAATAAACATATTAAATGGAGCAAAAATAATAGTGAAATGATGCCATTATTAGCGCCATTTATATTCAATATTATGACTAATTTTAATATTATATAATTTAAGTTTTAATAATTTGTAAAATATCTTTTATATTATGTAATGGAACAAAATATTTTTACTATTTTGTATTAATTAAAAATTTAATTTGTTGGCTCTTACCATATGTTATATTTCTTGTGATGTTTAATAATAAAATATTATTTGATAAGTTGCTAATTAAAAAAAAGAACAGTAATGAAAAATAAGCTGCAGTCACTCATACCTGTGTACACACACACATCTTAATGTTTTAATATAATTATTAATTAGCGTTAACCTGAAGTTGTTTGTGTGTGTGTGTGTGTGTGTGTGTGTGTGTGTGTGTGCACTGTGCAGTGGGTCACATGACCGTGTTTATCAGAGCATATGGTGTGGGGCCGGGGCGAGTTTACAGCGTCTCTGCAGCACTGCTTTATCAGACTGAGAGTCAGTACAGTAACAGTGGAGGAAGTAAGTGAGCAGCTTCACAGCCAGATTGTTAAAGCGACGGTCCATTACACGCTACACTGCGTCTCAGTGGTGTCTAATGAGCACACACACACACACACACACACACACACACTTCCACTAACGCTTACGATGCTTACTCAGATACACACACACACACACACACACACACACACACACACGCAGATACATATACACAAATACATACACACTCATATACTGTACACACACACATATACACACATGCATAGAGATACGGTGGTGCTTGAAAGTTTGTGAACCCTTTAGAATTTTCTATATTTCTGCATAAATATGACCTAAAACATCATCAGATTTTCACACAAATCCTAAAAGTAGATAAAGAGAACCCAGTTAAACAAATGAGACAAAAATATTACACTTGGTAATTTATTTATTGAGGAAAATGATCCAATATTACATATCTGTGAGTGCCAAAAGTATGTGAACCTCTAGGATTAATTTGAAGGTGAAATAAGAGTTGGATGTTCACAAACATTCACGCACCACTGTAGGTGCACTTGTGCACTCACACAGAGGTGTGTGTGTGAGATCCACCTCACCTCACCTGGTCACTGATTTGTTCTTATTTGAATTAAAAAAATGTAAATATGGACTATCACAGATAATTTACTAATTAATTAATTTAAAAATTCACTTATATGAAGATTCAGGAATGTATTATGCTTCCAGCTTGAGCAGTTTGAGGTTTTTTTTACACTTGTATTAATTTTTTTTTGCTTTTTTCCCCCCTATGTAACATGCCCTGCTTTACCCAATTTATTACCTTTTTAAAAATTAATTTTAATCACTTAATCATTTATTTATATTTTAAGGTTACTTTATATTTAGTTTCTTTTTTTATTTCTTTCTCTATTTTTCCCCGATGCTGTTTTTTCTGGAGTTTAATCAGTTAGTTTTTATTGTATGAAAAGTCCAATATAAATAAAATTTATTATTTTTATTGCCTTAAATAGCAATAATAAATATAAATAAATAAGATAACCCTTTTTTTTGGCTAATAAACTCCATTTGGGTTAGAATGACAATGTTACCAGAATTTTTCTTTCTTTGTTTATTGACCTTCTGTGTTTCCTTACAGGATCTCTGCTTCATGAAGAGTACAGGACCAGACACTGTGGATCAGAACCAACAGAACCATCTACATAACACATCACCAATAAAAACATCCGAGAAGAGCAGAACAACATTCAGGAACATCAGGTATCTGCAGCACTAACGCATTCTAGGATACGATGAACCTCCTGCTACTCGGCATGCGTCCACTATTACGTCTCCTTACAATTATGCAATTTAAAGGTTCAATTAAATTTGTTCAAATTGAGTCAGATTTGTTCTCTGTAGGTTTAAAGCAGACATTTCGTGTGTTTAGAATAAAATATAATATGTGTAAGGGTTAAATATAAACCAGACGAGGCTAAGTTGGTGTTAAACGTGTTAGTTTCAGTGTTTTCAGAATTTGACAATAAACAGCTCAAATTTAATGTTCTAAACACTTTCTCTTTTATTATCAGAGCTGATTAATTGGAGTTCCTTCAGGAAACATTAAACGTCATTCAGTCGCCATTTTGCTGAAAATGTCGCCACCTAGTGGCCGAAATCTGAACAGACGTCAGTAAACATCAGCAGCTGTACAGTATTTTGATGTGTGCATTATTTCTGATCAGTGTTGAAAACATTTAAAAAATATACAAGTTATGTGTATAAATAGGGTGAATTCAAAAATACTATAAAATGATAGGGCGGCACGGTGGTGTAGTGGTTAGCGCTGTCGCCTCACAGCAAGAAGGTCCGGGTTCGAGCCCCGTGGCCGGTGAGGGCCTTTCTGTGCAGAGTTTGCATGTTCTCCCCGTGTCCGCGTGGGTTTCCTCCGGGTGCTCCGGTTTCCCCCACAGTCCAAAGACATGCAGGTTAGGTTAACTGGTGACTCTAAATTGAGCGTAGGTGTGAATGTGAGTGTGAATGGTTGTCTGTGTCTATGTGTCAGCCCTGTGATGACCTGGCGACTTGTCCAGGGTGAACCCCGCCTTTCGCCCGTAGTCAGCTGGGATAGGATCCAGCTTGCCTGCGACCCTGTAGAACAGGATAAAGCGGCTACAGATAATGAGATGAGATGAGACTATAAAATGATAATTACATTTAATTTCTTTAGTAGAAAATCAACAAATCTCGAAGGGCAGTGAGAGAATGCAGACCTCTGACAAGGACAAGAGTCAGCTCTTCTCTCATGTGCAAATCTCTAACCAATTTATATATCTGGATATATTTATTAATTAATATAATTCATTAATATAAAACAGTTTTGCTCTGATGGTTCAGGATGACAGTCACCATGATAACTTTAGGACTGCAGTTATCATGAACAGTTTTACACTCAAGTCTCCATCAGTGAACAGTTTATAACTTCAGCGAAACAGACTTCCTGTTAAACTATAATGAATTTCCTGGTTACACAGTTGTACTTTGTGACTCTATAGGACACAGTTATAGAAGTGAGTTATTATAATCACACTATCTGTTCTCACCCAGATGAGGATGGGTTCCCGTTAGAGTCTGGTGCCTATTGAGGTTTCTTCCTCATGAAGTCTCGGGGTTTTTTCTTCAACACCATCACTATAGGCTCGTTCATCAGGGATAAATTTATTCATTCATATATTTAAAATTAATGTTTTTCTGTAAAGCTCCTTTGCAACAACATCTATTGCTAAAAGCACTATACTAATAAAATTGACTTCACTCAACCTGATTATTTCCAAAACCATTAGAAGTGTGTGTGTGTGTGTGTGTGTGTGTGTGTGTGTGTGTAGTCAAGTCAAGTTTATTTGTATAGCGCTTTTAACAATAAACATTGTTGCAAAGCAGCTTTACGGAATTTGAACAACTTAAAACATGAGCTAATTTTATCCCTAATCTATCCCCAATGATGAAGCCTGTGGCGACGGTGGCAAGGAAAAACTCCCTCAGACGACATGAGGAAGAAACCTCGAGAGGAACCAGACTCAAAAGGGAACCCATCCTCATTTGGGCAACAACCGACAGCATGACTATAACATTAACAGTTTTAACATGAAGTCAGTTTCGTTGATGTTATAAACTCTTCATTGATGGAAACTTGAGTGCAAAACTGTTCATGACAACTGCAGTCCTAAAGTTAGCAAGTCAACTGTAGTCCTCAGCCATAAAAGCATTACTGTAAGAGTCCAGAGCGTCTTCCAGGTGTGACTTTCAACTGTCCTCATGGGGCCGTCCTCCACAGGAGCGATGCGATAAGACTCCAACCAGACACAGGGCACCAGGATGGATCAGGCAGGTCCGAGGAGCAGAAGAGGTTCAGCATCTCGATCCCAGGATTGACATGTAACTCATAGGGACAGATTGGGGGGGGGGAGGAGAGAGAAAACACAGGTTTTTAGGTATGCCCAATGTCACCTGAATAAGTAGGAACAGTATACATATTGCACTGAGTACAAGCAGGGATTCCGGCAACTAACTATGACAGCATAACTAAAAGGAGAGAGCCAGAAGGTAACACAGGCATGAGGGGCCCCGGGACATAAAGCAGCAGCCACTACACCGTCAACAAACTCGAGTGAGCAAGCGAGTGGGGACTGACAGCATCCATACATCCCAGTTTACCAAAACACTCTGTCTGAGGATCCTCCAGATCTACACCTTTACCTCATAAACACCATTAACACAAGGCTTGACTAAACAGATGTGTTTTCAGCCGAGACTTAAACGCTGAGACTGTGTCTGATTCCCGAACACTACTTGGAAGGCTGTTCCATAACTGTGGGGCTTTGTAAGAAAAGGCTCTGCCCCCTGATGTAGCCTTCACTATACGAGGTACCAGCAGATAGCCTGCACCTTTTGATCTAAGTAGGCGTGGCGGGTCATAGAGGACCAGAAGTTCACTCAGGTACTGTGGTGCGAGACCATTCAGTGCTTTAAAGGTCAATAGTAGTATTTTATAATCAATATGAAATTTGATTGGGAGCCAATGCAGTGTGGATAAGACAGGGGTGATGGGGTCATATTTTCTAGTTCTAGTAAGGACTCTTGCTGCTGCATTTTGAACTAACTGGAGCTTGTTTATGCACTTATTGGAACATCCAGACAGTAAGGCATTACAGTAATCCAACCTGGAGGGAATGAAAGCATGAACTAGTTTTTCTGCGTCATGTAGTGACATTAAATTTCTTATCTTAGCAATATTTCTGAGATGAAAAAAAGCTATCCGGGTAACGTTATCAATGTGAGTTTTGAATTAAAGACTGGGGTCAATAATCACTCCGAGGTCTTTTACTGCTGCACGTGAAGAAACAGAAAGGCCATCCAGAGTTACTGTGGAATCAGAAAACTTACTTCTAGCTGCATGTGGTCCGAGTACAAGTACTTCAGTCTTGTCAGAGTTAAGCAGAAGGAAGTTAATAAGCATCCAGTGTTTAATGTCCTTTACACATTCCTCAATTCTATTAAGCTGGTGTCTCTCATCAGGTTTTGCAGAAACATACAACTGTGTGTCATCAGCATAACAGTGGAAACTAATGCAATATTTACGAATAATATCACCCAGAGGGAACATATATAAAGAAAAAAGCAGTGGACCCAAGACAGAACCTTGTGGAACACCAAACTTTACCTCAGTACGTCTAGAAATATCACCATTTACATCAACATACTGATAGCGATCAGTTAAATAAGAGCTGAGCCAGGAGAGGGCCGTTCCCTTAACTCCCACAACATTTTCTAGTCTATCCAGAAGAATGGAATGATCAATGGTATCAAATGCTGCACTAAGGTCAAGCAACACAAGCAGCGAGACACAGCCCTGATCAGACGTCAACAGTAGGTCGTTTACTACTTTAACCAGTGCTGTCTCTGTGCTATGATGAGGTCTAAATCCTGACTGATACATTTCATGGATGTTATTCCTATGTAAATATGAGCATAACTGCTGTGCCACAGCTTTTTCAACGATCTTGGAGATAAAGGGGAGGTTTGATATTGGCTGATAATTGGACAGCTGACAGGGATCAAGGTTGATTGATTGATTGCTTTATTCTGAACAGTAAAGAAGATATAAAAACAAACAAAAAAACAAAAAAATAAAAATAAAAAATGCAATCATCAAAACATCCTCATAAACAGAATAGCGTAGCCACAAGGCAATAACATAATAATGTTTGGAAAGGATTAGGAAGAAGTAAATAACTTATCAAATCCTAACCCTCTATACCACCGTTAATCAAACGTCACTTTCCACCATAATAAACTATATATACAAAAGAAAGCAAAATCAACAAAAAAAACATACCAACATACCAAGACATACCAACATGGTAAATCAAATCATATATATACAAATACTTATGCTATGCATATATACACACATACAATACATATATACAGTACATACATATACACATACCTATAACTATCCATACATACACAGACACTCATATCATAATTATGCATATTATGCTTATATATTATATACAATTATGCATTTTATATATACAAATACTCCCGTTTTATATAATATATCCGTATGTACCCATACCCACATATATACACTTATATTATCAATAGCATGTTACTGTAATTCCTCCTCCCTATACCTCATAAAGATCTGTTCCTTATACCTTTTTTTGAACTGGTTTATAGTTGTACATTTCATGAGCTCCACATTCAAACTGTTCCATAGCTTTACTCCACAAATAGAGATGCTGAACATTTTTAACGTTGTCCTACCACTGCGAATTTTAAATTTAAAAAATTTAAAGGTCAGGTTTTTTAATCAAGGGTTTGATAACTGCTAGTTTAAAGGATTTGGGTACATAGCCAATCGTAAGAGAAGAATTTATTATTTTTAGAAGCGGTTCAATTACTTCAGGTATTATCTGTTTGAATAGACGTGTAGGTAAGGGATCTAGTACACAAGTTGAGGCTTTTGATGCCGAGATTAATGAAAGTAATTCAGCTTCTCTAAGGGGAGTAAAACATTCTAATTGCTGATCTGATACAGTTATATTGTTAACTACAAGGTCACTTACATTGTCTGACCTTAAATTAGTAGTTTGAATTTTTTGTCGGATATTCTCAATTTTGTCATTAAAAAAATTCATGAAGTCGTTGCTACTACATATTGCAGGTGTGCATGTGTCTATAGTGGACTTATCTCATCTCATTCTCATCTCATTATCTCTAGCCGCTTTATCCTTCTACAGGGTCGCAATAGTGGACTTATTCCTGGTTAATTTTGCTCCAGTATTAAATAGGAATCTAGGATTATTTTTGTTATCTTCTATTAGGGAGGAGAGATATGTTGATCTCGCAGCACTAAGAGCTTTTCTATACTTCAGGAAGCTCTCCTTCCACGCTAATTTGAACGCTACCAATTTTGTTTGACGCCATTTACGTTCCAATTTTCGAGTGTGAGTGTCATCATTATACCAGGGTGCTAATTTTTTGTCTCTGACTATTTTCCTTTTAAGAGGAGCTACATTATCTAAAGTACAGCGGAATGTTGACTCTAAGCATTCAGGTGCCTGATCAAGTTCTGCAGGGGCTGACAGTGACCCAATCAAAGTTGATAACTCTGGGAGATCATTTATAAAGCTCTGTGCAGTAGTCGACGTGAATGTATGTTTAATACAGTAGCGTGGTGAGGTGCATATATTATTACTCAGACATAGTTTGAATGAGATGAGATAATGATCTGAGATAACTTCAGACTGTGGAAGTGTGACTATATTGTCTACATTTAGCCTGAATGTTAGTATTAGATCGAGGGTGTGACCACCGTTATGGGTCGGTCCTATGACATTCTGATTAATCCTTACTGAATCTAAAATGGACACAAACGCTGTTTTTAAAGGGTCTTCTGGGTTATCGAAGTGAATATTAAAATCTCCGACAACTAAAGCTTTGTCTAAGGAAATAACCAGATCTGAGATAAAATCTGCAAATTCAGAAAGCAACTCAGAATATGGCCCCGGGGGCCTGTAAATAATAAGTAATGGAATTAACTGGGTAGACTTATTTTTCGAGGCTACATACATTATATTAGTATGAAGAACTTCAAATGTATTACATTTATAACCAGGTTTTTGTGTTACACCTAGATAATCATTATAAATAACCGCGACGCCTCCTCCTCTGCCAGTTAGACGAGGCTGGTGTATATAACTGTATCCAGGAGGACTCGCTTCATTTAATGCTATATATTCATTTGGCTTAATCCATGTTTCAGTTAAACAAAGTACATTAAACTCCTGATCAGTAATGAGTTCATTAACCATTAGCGCTGTAGATGTAAGAGATCTAATATTTAATAGCCCCACCTTTAGATCAAAGGTGCTGGCAGCAGCTGTACAGTCAGTATGATCTAATTTTATATTGATTAGGTTACTGGAACAAACTCTCTGAAAATTTCTACCTTTTTGTTGAGCTCGGGGAACAGACACAGTCTCGATGTAGTGGGCCCTGAGTGACGACTCTGTGCAGCTTGCAGACAGTCGGTTTAGCCTGTTCGTCTGCTCCCTGGCCTTGGCTCTGGATTGTCAGGAATTAACTAGGCCTGTTCTGAGACTATGACCTATGCTGCAGGAAATGAGAGCAGCACCTTCCCGAGTGGGATGGATCCCGTCCCGCCCTAACAGGCCAGCAGTGCCATCAAAATTAGCCCAATTATCTATAAAGCCCACACTGTTTTCAGAGCACCACCTGGACAGCCAGCAGTTCAGCGACCATAACCTGCTGTAAGCTACATCGCCACGCCGCATTGGGATGGGGCCAGAGCAAACTACAGCATCGGACATCGCCTTCGCTAATTTAAACACCTCTACAAAGTTACTCTTAGTAACCTCAGACTGAGGAAGGCATATATCATTAGCTCCTGCATGGATAACTATCTTTGAGAACCTGTGCTTGCCTCGGAGCCTATGATTACCTGCTATGTCCGGCACCCTGGCTCCCGGTATACACCTGACTAAAGCTGCTGGTGCACCTAAAGGCTGAGCTAATTTCATGTGCCTTATGATAGAGTCCCCTATAACCAGAGCTCTTTCGGGTTTCTCAGTGGGTGCATCACTAAGGAGAGCAAACCTGTTCAGCACGTGACACGGAGAGGAGTGGTGCTCCCGTGGGCGAGCCTCAGCGGTAGCTTTGGCTCTACGCTTATGCCGCCGAGCCATCACCCATTCGCCCCGCTGTAAGGGCTCTAATGCCGGAGTTGGGGGATTACTAACTCCACCTAGGGCATCCAGACTTTCCTCTACAGAAGCTACACTCTTCTCACACTCACTGGCGTTCTCTAAAGCCTGAACACACACTTCTAGCACTGTAATCTTCTCCGTCAGAGAGCTAACTAATCTGCACTTATCACAATTAAAGCTATTGCTAACGATGGAGGAAGAATGACTAAACATCCTGCACTCAGCACACTGAACAGGCTGAAGGTGTGCCATGATGAAAGGATTCACGTACTTTAATCAAAGATCTGTTGATATTAAAGAAGATCCAATGTGGATGGCCTCCACTTGTGGTCTTTACACAGGAGGAGGGAAAAAAAAAGAAAGCTTCCGGTCTCGGTGTTCTTCCGAAAAAAAAAAACCCGGAAAAAGGAAAGCGAAAGTGGAAAGTACAAAAAGGAAAGCGACAGTACAATAAAAATTAAGATGATATTGGAAAATTATTTGTAGAAATTTTTTTTAAAAGATTAGTAATTAACGCCAACACTCGTGGGGAAAAAAGGACTCGTCGCAAACAACTCAGGAACCAGGAAGTGCGTAGCACAGAAGGCGCATCTGTTATGGAATGACGTATGGATATCGTAATGTCGCCCAGAGGATTAGTGATACCCGTGAATATGGATTGTGATATGGAGTCATCGTATTTCTACACTGGTTATGTTTTGTTATGATTGAACTTTACTGCCATCTGCTGGATTTTAAGGTGTATGGCATTGTTGAGTGCAGACTTCTGCCAAATCAAAATGTATCTCATAACATTAGCAAAAGAGAAATTAAACGCGTGGATCCGCCCCATGACCCGGATCTGCTCCAAAATGGAATGGCTTCTTTCTCTTGGCCCACACCTTTCCACCAAGTTTCATGGAAACCGGGTTGGTAGGTTTTACACAATCCTGCTTACAGACTAAAGTTTCAGAATCCCTGAATTGTCCCAGTGATTCAGGTTAGCAGATCAGATCTGTCCGATCTTCTCCGTATGTTGTTGTGATGTTAATATTTGTGGACACGTGATGTTTTAGGAAAATGTGCATAATAAATTTATGAGCGTAACAGACTGATACTGATGAGCTTCAAATCAAATAACTAATAGACAGTGATTTATGTTTCTGTGACGATGTTTCTGCTTCAATTAGCACCACGATCAGGAAAGTCGTCTTTAATCCAATGGATAAATTGCTTTGGCTGTTTGGATTTATTTTGTATCTCTGTGGATTATAGTCGATCCGAGCCGTTGTATGTCATAATGGGACACAATTGCACAAACAAATGAGTTGAGACACGAACTCAGGGATTCGTGGAGATGTTTAGCTGGAATTAGCTCTGTGATGATCTGTGATGATTTATCATTATGATGATGTACAGTGGAATCTCTTATTGTGCAATTTAGAGTTTACTTTTTTGTTCTTTTTGAGGGAAATGAGTGGAAATAATTTTTGTCTTCTGACATGAATTCATCTAATACATAAAGCGATTTTTCTCCATGTTCTGCCTAAAAAGTCAAATTCTCCGTTCCATCAATTTGCTCGAGTCACTGTGACTTTCCACAGCTGTTTCTGGAGATTATTATATCATGAATTTACACCACAGCACTGAGTTCTGGATTGTGATTGGTCAGTGATAAAGGTGTTGATTAATTCTCTATAGCAGCAGCTCTGACTGTAGTGCAGCTGTAAATCACAGCTTTATGAATAATTAATGCGCACGTTATCGTTCCTATAGTAACCGCTCATTCACAGAGACTCGTGACAGATAACGGAAGGCATTTGTTGTCAAGGAGACATTTATTTCTGTAATGTTTCTGTAAGGAGTCTCCATTGTGAGCGCTGTCCATCAGTCAGAGGTGAAGATGGAACTGTAAGTTTTCTTGACGTCTTCAGGACAGAGGAGTTTACACTTCTTTACAGTTTCTCAGTAACACGTGGCATTTTGTATTTTTGTGAGAATAAAAAGAGGCTGCTGAGGGAGCGAGTGTTTTGTAGCTGCTGTAACGTAAGTGAGAACAGGAACAAACTCGTTTCAAAACATTTAAATGTAACCTTACCTTACCAGGTCGAGCTAGCTTGGCTTTCCATGACACGCTCAGCCCAACTCTCTCTGTCGCTCATGGAAGTTGCCAGTTCGTCTGCCTGGCAGCCCGTGTCGTCAACCAGTTGGTCGATGTAGGTCTTTTTGGGTCGACCACGTGTTCTTCTTCCGTGGGTTGGTCTCCACAGGATGACTTCAGCAGCCAATTCATTTTTGCTGCACCAGCAGTGTCCGGCGAAGCATAGCCGCTGCTGCCGGATAGATGTAGTAATGGGTGGTATGTTGCCATATAGCTCTTTATTGGTGGGATGATCTTTCCAGGATCGATTGAGAGCGGCGCGGAGCATGCGGGTATAGGCACCGTCGATCTTTCTTTCTAGTTTTGATGTCAGGGTCCAGGAGGTAGAGCCATATACGAGGACAGTTTCCACAGTAGCTCGAAAGAAATTCCTCTTTAGATAGTCAGGGAGATTTGATTTCCAGATTTGGTCCATACCATTTAGGGCACCCCAGGCTTTCCCAAGTCTGATGTTCACATCCTGTTCGGTCGATGCAATATGACTACCGAGATACTTGAAATCATCCACCTGTTTAACCGAGTGGCCATTTAGGCTTTTCACGCTGTCAGATGCATTCTGGTTTAGGGATATGAATTCAGTTTTATCTGGATTGACATGTAGTCCTATTACGTTGGCTTCTTTCTCAATGCTATGTAGTAGAAACGTTGCGTCCTCCAGTCGGTCAGCCACGACTGCTAGGTCATCGGCGTAGTCGATGTCGGTGATCTTGCGAGCTGGATGGCGTCTGCTTCTCCGTTCTGAAAGGGTAAAGCCGCGATCCATATTTTCATCCAGAGCTATTCTAAGCATGTAGTCAAGGCAAATGATGAAGAGATATGGTGCCAAGGTGTCTCCTTGCAAGACCCCGGAGGTGATATCCAAGAAGTCAGTATCGCCGTCAGGGGAGCGTACCATTGATCGGGTGTTATTGTAGAGCATCATGATGGCATCCACAGTTTCGTTTGGTAGACCATAAGCCAGCAAGATCTCCTTCATTTTTCCCCAGTGGATGGAATCAAAGGCTTTGGCGAAGTCGATGAATAGGAGGGTTGCTGGTAGGTTCTTTGCATTTGCTCCCTCTAAAATGCACCTGACGGTAAGTATCTGTCCAGATGTTGACCTATTGGTTCTAAAGCCGTTTTGGTTCTTCCTTAATATTGGATCGACTTCCGGTCTAACTCTGTTTAGCAGCATTAAATTATAGATCTTGGCTGCGATTGCTGTTAACGTGATGCCACGATAGTTTTTGGCGTCTCCAAGATTGCCCTTTTTGGGGAAGGGTAGTAGGCACCCATCAGACCATCTGTCAATAGGGTCTTGATTGTAAACTCCATTGCACATGTCGAAGGATTTCGTGGAAATCTTCTATCTTCCACACTTCTGCTGGTATCTCATCGAGTCCGTAAGCCTTCCCGTTTTGGATAGAGCCAACTGCCTTTCTGAGTTCTTCCATCGAGAAGGGGCCCTTCTTTATCTGCAGTTCTCTGGTGAAGATCGGTGTAATGGTGTAACCATTACACCAATCTTAAATGTAACGGTAAACTGATAAATGGTATGATGTGGTGTTTTTAGTAAAGGAACAAATTTAATTATGGCTGTGGTTGAAGTGGAATAAAACACTCAGGGACGTGCTGTTAGAGGAAAATAATCTCTCTCTCTCTCTCTCTCTCACACACACACACACACACACACACACACACACACACACACACACACACACACAGTGTTTTATTTATTTATCACACTGATTTTGATTTGTATAAGACAAGAAAACTTGCAGGTTCACTGCATCTTAACTCTAACTCACCTGATTCATCTCTTCTGTTCTGGATCTTTTGTTTTCGCACCAGACGACGTTTCTTTTTTGAAATATTTTCCAAGACCCTGATGCCACACCCTGCGGAATGTCAACATTTACCCAGAGTGGTGCGATTCTAATCCAGCCGAGTGCGGACCGGTGAAGGGATTAGGGCCCAGTTTGTTTTCCTGCAGCCTTGGAATGTTTCCTCAGCAGGTTTTTTTTTGTGCTGCAGGTCGTCCCTTCGTCTTCTCTCTCCTGCTTTTGTGTCCTCCAGCATGTCTGAACTGCACAGAGTCAACAGCGGCTCGGCTCTAAAGCACAGTGCCGCTGGAATGTCGATCTGTGTTGCAACAGTGTTTAAAGCTCTGTTACTTACGCTGCTCATTAAGCAATTTGAGTTTCACCCTGTGAGCATGAGGTCGTGTGTGTGTGTAGTAATAGTTCGGGCTCTTCAGGACAAAGCCATCGCTGAGTGATGCAGATGTGCAGGAGTAAACAGGGCTGAGCTTTACACTTATATACACACACACACACACCGCTGTAACATCCAGCTATAAGCCTAGACAGAGTAATACAGATTTTAAACACCATCTAAGGGAACCCTTAAGGTTCTCTGTAGAACCCTACAACAAGGTCTCCCTATCAGAATGGGTTCCAAGGAGAACTTAAGAACCCTACCTCATCCACTGAATCTTTCAAGAACCCTAGAACTGTCTTAGTACTTGGTACATGGTTCTTGGAGGTTTCTTTAAGGGTTCTTGGATGTTTTAAACATTCTCAGTCTCCTAAAGGGGTTCTGCTTGGAACCATGTCTGATTAGTGAACTCTCTATTGATTTGTTCAATGTAAAAACTCCAGAAGGACAACCAAAGAACCCTTTATTATCTAGCATCCCTTAAATTTAAACAAACTTTGGACTGTCCTGGTATAATAAAATGGGTTCTTAGCCTCCTGAAGGGTTCAAGGGGCATGAATGGGTTAATGTTAGCATGTTCTTTGTATAGTTAAAGGTACTTAGTTTCCAAAAAGAGTTGAGTTGGAACCATTTCTGATGGGGGAACTGTTTTAGGGTTCTCCTAGGGAGGGACCCAAGTAATTCTTGATTTGATTATCCAAAGAACCATGAAGGAAACCTTGAGGAACTTTTTTCCAAACAGTGTGGGGTACAAACATTGAATTATTGGTAATTATTTTCTGCTTAATATCTAGAGCATGTTAGAAGGTTCATATTTACAACCCCGATTCCAAAAAAGTTGGGACAAAGTACAAATTGTAAATAAAAATGGAATGCAATAATTTACAAATCTCAAAAACTGATATTGTATTCACAATAGAACATCGACAACATATCAAATGTCGAAAGTGAGAGATTTTGAAATTTCATGCCAAATATTGGCTCATTTGAAATTTCATGACAGCAACACATCTCAAAAAAGTTGGGACAGGGGCAATAAGAGGCTGGAAAAGTTAAAGGTACAAAAAAGGAACAGCTGGAGGACCAAATTGCAACTCATTAGGTCAATTGGCAATAGGTCATTAACATGACTGGGTATAAAAAGAGCATCCTGGAGTGGCAGCGGCTCTCAGAAGTAAAGATGGGAAGAGGATCACCAATCCCCCTAATTCTGCGCTGACAAATAGTGGAGCAATATCAGAAAGGAGTTCGACAGTGTAAAATTGCAAAGAGTTTGAACATATCGTCATCTACAGTGCATAATATCATCAAAAGATTCAGAGAATCTGGAAGAATCTCTGTGCGCAAGGGTCAAGGCCGGAAAACCATACTGGGTGCCCGTGATCTTCGGGCCCTTAGACGGCATTGCATCACATACAGGCATGCTTCTGTATTGGAAATCACAAAATGGGCTCAGGAATATTTCCAGAGAACATTATCTGTGAACACAATTCACCGTGCCATCCGCCGTTGCCAGCCAAAACTCTATAGTTCAAAGAAGAAGCCGTATCTAAACATGATCCAGAAGCGCAGACGTCTTCTCTGGGCCAAGGCTCATTTAAAATGGACTGTGGCAAAGTGGAAAACTGTTCTGTGGTCAGACGAATCAAAATGTGAAGTTCTTTATGGAAATCAGGGACGCCGTGTCATTCGGACTAAAGAGGAGAAGGACGACCCGAGTTGTTATCAGCGCTCAGTTCAGAAGCCTGCATCTCTGATGGTATGGGGTTGCTTTAGTGCGTGTGGCATGGGCAGCTTACACATCTGGAAAGACACCATCAATGCTGAAAGGTATATCCAGGTTCTAGAGCAACATATGCTCCCATCCAGATGACGTCTCTTTCAGGGAAGACCTTGCATTTTCCAACATGACAATGCCAAACCACATACTGCATCAATTACAGCATCATGGCTGCGTAGAAGAAGGGTCCGGGTACTGAACTGGCCAGCCTGCAGTCCAGATCTTTCACCCGTAGAAAACATTTGGCGCATCATAAAACGGAAGATACGACAAAAAAGACCTAAGACAGTTGAGCAACTAGAATCCTACATTAGACAAGAATGGGTTAACATTCCTATCCCTAAACTTGAGCAACTTGTCTCCTCAGTCCCCAGACGATTACAGACTGTTGTAAAGAGAAAAGGGGATGTCTCACAGTGGTAAACATGGCCTTGTCCCAACTTTTTTGAGATGTGTTGTTGTCATGAAATTTAAAATCACCTTTTTTTCTCTTTAAATGATACATTTTCTCAGTTTAAACATTTGATATGTCATCTATGTTCTATTCTGAATAAAATATGGAATTTTGAAACTTCCACATCATTGCATTCCATTTTTATTTACAATTTGTACTTTGTCCCAACTTTTTTGGAATCGGGGTTGTAGCTTCTTTGTATTTGGTACACTCTTACTGGTTCTTTAAGGATTGATTTGATAATTATGGGTTCTTGGCTGTCCAAAAGTTTCTCCTTGGAACCGTTTCTGACAGGGAAACCCTACATTAGGGTTCTACAGAAAACCTTTCATTATTCCTACACAGGGACGACCAAAGAACACTTAATGGTGAAGAGATTACTTAATACACATGATGGTAGGAGTGAGCAGCGGCACAGAGTCACAATGAGATCAGATCACTGTGTGTCATTTAGGTTACTGTTTTGGGGATTTGAACTTGTGACCATCTGACCTTCAATAACACTGGATGTTAATGTGTCTGCAGTGAAGCCTAATTCCATGACCTGTACACGTGTACGTGACTCCGCAGTGTGTAACTCAGAGTTTCAGTGGTGGTGTTTTTTTTTTCCTGTAAAAGACAGGAAGGTTGTGCGTTCAAATCCCACTGATAAGAACCTTTAACCTTTTAATCATCATCTCTCAGTTTTACGTCACATCTCAAAGCCAGTGGAATCACTGACATGTACATCACTGCACTGTTTGTCTGTGAGATTGTTGTTGTGTTAGAGGTGTACTGAAGGTCTGATTGAAAGAAACCACCACAACAAAAAAGGCCTCGAAATTTAATTTAATAAATATATTAAAACTATATAACCGCATCGGTGTAGTTACATTAGCAGCCACTAGATGTCGCCAGAAATGTCTATAAACACATTAAATGGCTTTTGGTCTTTAAAGCATATACGCAGAGTCATGGCCTCACTTTTTGTGTATAAATGCCTTGAGACCTCAAGAATGGCACAGGAATAGTTTTAAGCGTTAACAATAAATCCAATATAGTAATTTTTACTATTAAAATGATTTATATAGGTAGCGGGCTGAGTGAATGACCTTGACATCCGTGACATCACAGCAGGAAGTCTATCGGTCTCATCGCCTTTTCCGCTATACTAAAACACAGCACTGACTGCAACTCTGATCCTCCATTTTGAGCTAATTTATCGTCATGCCACGTAGATGTGTTGCTGGCCAGTGCAGCAACACAACAGAAGGTGGATTTACGTTGCATTCATGGCCCAAGAATGTTCAAACTGCAAAGATTTGGACACATTTTGCGAGAAGTTCACGGGCACATTGGGCGCCTACGAAGTGGTCTCTCCTCTGCTCTGCACATTTTACTGAAGACTCGTACGAGACCTCTGATCTGTTGAGGAGCATTGGCTATAAGCCCGGATTGAAAGAGGGTGCAGTATCAACAATTAAAGGAAAAGAAAACTACAAGAAAAGGAAAGTAAGTTCAGTTGCACCAGTTCTCCTGGAATGGGAGCCGAGGGTTGTTGCTAAAACACAGGACGGGACACATCACTCTGGCAGTGACCTCCCCACGGTTGTTGCTAAAACTGGTGATGTCCTGTCTCAGGTTTTAGTAATTGCCTGAGCCGAGCAGTAATGGCAGAGTACTCAGTATGGAGAAAATGGAGAATGAGTGGAGCAGCCATCTGTTTTCTCCGCTGGATATGCTCGCCTCAGCAGCAATATCTCGCCCTTACGTGGAAGAAGTGAATGAACGGAGAACTGAGCGAAGAACTGAAAGTCAGATTGTTTCAAAACAATCGGCCACAAGATCGGCCTTCAAGAAGCGAGAACACAGACGGGTAAGCGCCGACTCTCATTTGGATACAAAACAACAAAAACACGTTGTTTACCTGCATTTAGATTAATCCATGTAACTTGTATTGTGTGTTTAAGTTAGCGGTATAAGATTACTTAATTTGCTTCAGAATGTGATTGTCTCAGTTCATCTGATTATTTCATGAGCCTTTTACATTTTATCAGTGAAAATGCATGCATGTACATGTATGTTGCATAAGTTATAACACCCATCCTGTTTTAATGAGAGTCAACCCACAATCAATGAAGTCAAATCAGTCTTAGTTGAGCGAGTCGGTAACGCTATTTCTTACTTTCACCATAAATTTTTATTGATATGACTTTGGTCTATAGCTGTAAAAGGCCTCGGCCTTAAAACCGGTTCCTGCTGTGACGTCATGCACTCAGGGCTGGCTGGCTCAGTGGCGCAGCTCCAATGACAACTTTGTGGTCGATTTTAACTCTCAAAAATATATATTTTTTATTCCCATTTATGCAGCATACAAAGAGTCAAGAATAGAGATACTATCCACTCGGAAATTTATTTAAAAATAAAGGTTCTGCGTATCTGCTTTAAATGTGGATTGTTACAGCATGGAGAGGAAACGGATGCGGCATTGAGGAATAAATAAAGACCCACAGAAGCCATTTATTGAAAAGTTCAGCACTTAGGGCTCTAAACCAGAGATCAGAAAGTTGAGAGTTTAAATCGGAGGACTGTTAGCCTGCAATTTACTGTGTAGTTATCAAGATAATCGTTTCAGTTGAATTTTCTGCAATTATTCTCAGGTTGTTATTTAAAATGATTTTTTAAAAATATGAGGTAATTAATAAAAGTAACGTCACTAAAGCTAGCTAGTGTTACACCAAGTGGTGATACAAGAGATAAATATACACAGTGAGCTACTTAGTTACTCCATACAGCAAAGTATTAAATAAAGCAACTGTGGGAGCTAATCATTAACTAATCATAGAATCTAGCTAGTTAGCTCACTCACGTTCGAGAGTAGTTTGAATGGGGATGCTGAGGGTGGGGTCTGGAGTGAGTAGGGACACTCAGGGTGGGGTCTGGGGTTAGTAGGGATGCTGAAAGTGGGGTCTGGGGTTAATATGGATGCTGAAGGTGGGGTCTGGGGTTAGTAGGTACACTCAGGGTGGGGTCTGGGGTTGGTAGGGATGCTGAAGGTGGGGTCAGGGGTTAGTAGGGATGCTGAAGGTGGGGTCTGGGGTTGGTAGGGATGCTGAAAGTGGGGTCTGGGGTTGGTAGGGATGCTGAAAGTGGGGTCTGGGGTTGGTAGGGATGCTGAAGGTGGGGTCTGGGGTTGGTAGGGATGCTGAAGGTGGGGTCAGGGGTTAGTAGGGATGCTGAAAGTGGGGTCTGGGGTTGGTAGGGATGCTGAAGGTGGGGTCTAGGGTTAGTAGGGATGCTGAAGGTGGGGTATGGGGTTGGTATGGATGCTGAAAGTGGGGTCTGGGGTTAATGGGGTGCTGAAGGTGGGGTCTGAGATTAGTATGTATGCTGAAAGTGGGGTCTGGTGTTAGTATGGATGCTGAAGGTGGGGTATGGGGTTAGTAGGGATGTTGAAGGTGGGGTCTGGGGTTAGTAGGGATGCTGAAGGTGGGGTCTGGGGTTAGTAGGGATGCTGAAGGTGGAGTCTGGGGTTAGTAGGGATGCTGAAGGTGGGGTCTGTGGTTAGTAGGGATGCTGAAGGTGGGGTCTGGGGTTAGTAGGGATGCTGAAGGTGCGGACTGGGGTTAGTAGGGATGCTGAAGGTGGGGTCTGGGGTTGGTATGGATGCTGAAAGTGGGGTCTGGGGTTAGTAGGGATGTTGAAAGTGGGGTCTGGGGTTAGTAGGGATATTGAAGGTGGGGTCTGGGGTTAGTAGGGATGCTGAAAGTTGGGTCTGGGGTTAGTAAGGGTGCTGAAAGTGGGGTCTGGGGTTAGTGGGGATGCTGAAGGTGGGGTCTGGGGTTGGTATGGATGCTGAAAGTGGGGTCTGGGGTTAGTAGGGATGTTGAAGGTGGGGTCTGGGGTTAGTAGGGATGCTGAAGGTGGGGTCTGGGGTTAGTATGGATGCTGAAAGTGGGGTCTGGGGTTAGTAGGGATGCTGAAAGTGGGGTCTGGGGTTAGTAGGGATGCTGAAGGTGGGGTCTGGGGTTAGTATGGATGCTGAAGGTTGGGTCTGGGGTTAGTAGGGATGCTGAAAGTGGGGTATGGGGTTAGTAGGGATGCTGAACGTGGGTCTGGGGTTAGTAGGGATGCTGAAGGTGGGGCCTGGGGGTTAGTATGGATGCTGAAAGTGGGGTCTGGGGTTAGTAGGGATGCTGAAGGTGGGGTCTGGGGTTAGTAGGGATGCTGAAAGTGGGGTCTGGGGTTAGTAGGGATGCTGAAGGTGGGGTCTGGGGTTAGTAGGGATGCTGAAAGTGGGTTCTGGGGTTAGTAGGGACACAGTTAACACCACCAGACTGTGTTCAGTGCCAGTTCATTGTACTGAGTGTGTTTAGCAGGTTGGAAGCAGTTTGGATCGAGATGGGAAAAGAACGAACACCCAAAACCCGGGTCTGTGCTGTCATCGGGAGCCGTTTTATGTGGTACAAACCCCACCCCTTTTGTGCAGTGGTGCATGATGGGACAGGAAAGTGCAACAATGTCTGTGCTTCATACATTCAGTTAACCCAGTTGACTTCACTCCTCGGGTTACTAACGTAAACATTCGATCCATTACTTCATTTAGAAAAATCAGACACTGCATCATCATTAGCATATTTTATTTTTACATCTTTGTACACATGAAATGAAAACAAAAATCAGTTACTGGTGTAAATATACAATTTAAAAATAAAAGAATTACACACTTTATCTTTAAATACAGCGAACACATTTTTATATCTCTCACTATTTCAAATAACGAAATGTGATTCTGTAAATAGTTTAGATCCGTCAAAAAACCTAATATACAAATCTGTGTAGAAAAATATAATTTATAAGCGTTGGACTATCCAGTAAAATAGAGCCGTCAGTCAGCATTCGGAGAGATTTTAAAGTCTCCTCAATCTCACTTCATCTCTCTGAATCCTGAATCCCATCGTTACGTTTCCAAATGATCCAAAAACAAATAAATTATTGAACAAAACGTGATCAGGATTCTAAAGAAGTGATTCAAGGAGAAAAATTAAATCAGCACTAATTATTAGGACACGGTTCCTCTCATGTCCATCATTTTGCTTCGGTCTGTTAGGCTAATGTCGCTAACAAGTAATGGACGTTTACGCATACCGATTAGCTAAACACTAAAACACACAAGTGAATAACGCAAAAAAACAACAACAACACCACAGAGGCCAGTTATGTAACACAGTTTGAGATGATTATTGAGTCTGCAGTTTGGATGATGCTAACTGGTGTTCATAAGCGTCCATTAGCCTGGCTAGCATGTACATCATGTCTTGTGAGTGACTATATATGAGGTAAATGTGAAGTCTGTGTAAAATTGTGATTTTTTTTTCCCTCCAAAACCATTTCTTTTAGTTAATGCCACTGTGTAGAACATTTCAGTCCATAATGCTAATGCTAACACTGAACAAAGCCACAGACACATGAGAAGTTTGAGGAATAGATCTGACACAGAGAAGTTTTGGAGCAGTTAGCACTTTAGCTGTGACTCAGCATTTTTAGATTCAGGTACGAGAATTTAGATTTTACTAACTTCGTAAATTCAGTTCAGCTAATTTCACTGTGTTGAGTTTGTTAGAAATCTGTGTTTGTCCATCTGCCGTAGTTGGTTGCTAGCAAGTTGCCTGATTTGCTAAAAATAAAAAGTAAAAAACATAAATGCTGGGAAATTTGTATAAAATATCATGCTGACTACAATTAGAACATCCTCTATTTGCGTTGAAAATATGAAGACCCGCCTCTTCAGACAGAAACACAGCCAGTTCTGCTCGTTAGCAGTGCTGTGAATTTGCACCTCGTGCTTCAACAAATGTGAAATCTAGAGATATTTATTCACAAAAATCTAGGATGCGTTGCAACAATTTCCGTTCACATGTATGGAATTTCTCTGACAGAAAGCTAGCGTGATTGATTGGGAAATGAAATGAAGTAAACAGCCACTGATTATCCCAAGCATGCCATGCTAACTGACGTCTGTTAGCTTTCATTCACCGTTAGCAGAGTTGGCATTTTGGACTAAAACATTCCTGTAAGTTGTACGAGTCTCAGCTCAAGCTTGAAATCCCGAGCGGGTGGAAAGAGTCCCGGTCCAGCAGCCACGTTCCAACGTGCAGCAGCATCTTGGGATACCAGTGAATCCCATCCTGCTGCGAAGTAGCGATTGAATCTGGTACACTCCAGCGCCACCATGAGGTCGCCGTGAGTGCGTGACTCAGGCGGAGAGGCGCAAAAGCCCAGTGCACCCAGCGGTGCTCCTCAACAGCAGCGTAGCATGAAGCCAACACGCCGTCCACCACGATGGTCCCGTGTGAGGTGAGTGGCGCATACGAGCCCCTGTCCTCCACGGCGTAAACACGCTCTACACGTGCACTCCTCAGACGTCCTTGCCCTTCCCACACAAACACCTCCTGTCCTGGTTTCACTCTGCTCGCAAACTTCGCCGCCATCCCCAAGGCAGCCGAGTTGTCTCGGACGAAGACCAGGTGCGCCGCTGTGAGCCTCAGAGTCACGTTACGCTCCGACGTCTCGAGTACAACGAATGTTCGGTGCATGTTCACGTCTCGGTCCAGGAAGGCAATGAAGTCGCTGTACACGATGTTTCCTAGCTCATCTGCTGCGAGAACCTTATCACCTTCCTTCAGATCCTCCACGTGCTTCGTGCTTCCGTCTGAGAGGTAAACCGACGCAGATGCAGGAAAACAGCCGCCAGATTTAACAGCGATGGAATTCTCTGGTATGAAAGAAAAGCAATAAAATAAACAGGTTCAACTGTGAGTCCTTGGGTGAAGTTTAAACTGGTTTATTGCTTCAGTCAAATTCAAACAGACGTACTGTTGATTTAGAGTAACGTGCAGATTGACAAGGAGACGTTTATTTAGCATTTACGGCATGGAAGGAGTCTCCAGTGTATAACTATAGTGTATAAAAAGCAGAATAAATGTGTTTGGTATCATTCCAAAGTCATTCAAAATGGCCGCTGTGTCCGTGTAGGAGATTTAGAAATAGATTAACAAACACGAAGTGGTTTATTACGAATCGATAGATGATGGATGCTGGTTTGGTAATCTCATCGTGTCGTGTTGTCCTGCGGCCCTTGGTGACTCGGGTCAGGTGCGTTACAGAAGCACAGTGCGCAGTTGTGATGTAAACGTCTGTGTTGTGAAACGCAGTTGCTGCTGATGGAGCGCTAATTGAAAAGCAGGAGGCGTTTTGTCATTCTAATGGAGTCCACAGGCTGCTCCGCACGATCCTGGCTCGTTTATTTAGGTGTTTATGTTTCAAAAGTCTTGTGTGACTGTTTGCTCAGGTGCACACACACACACACACACACACACACACACACACACACACACACACACACACACACAGACTGCAGTACACAGCTCAGAGCAAACACGCCTCACGCCAGGCATTTGTATTGTAATCGCCTAGCAGATGTGTGTTGATTGACACACACCAGAAATCTGTGCCTTAATCCCCGATTCTTCCTCTGAATGCAGGAGCAGGAATGAAGCCAATCGCTCGAGCTGCCAAACGGACGGTGGGGAAAAAACACGGTGAGGAAAAAATGGTGTAAAAAAGTAAATCTGCTTTCGTACACTTCTGTATCGTACAGCTACTGTGCACAGAAAAGATCAAAATCATCATCGCTATCATGCATCAGTTTTTCTTTTTATTTCTTCTTTTAAATTTTTTCTTTAACGTTTTAATCTAATTATTTTTTTCTTTCTTGTCCTTTTCTTTCCTGCTCATTTTTTCTTTTCTCTTCTTTTCATCGTGGCTTAAAAAAATCAAGCTTCATATATTGCAAAGAAAATCCTTCTTGTCCTCTGCAAAACGGATGAGTCAAGATGCATTAAAATAACAATAAATTAATTAATTACTGAATTAAAAATAAAACAGAATGGAGGAGACCAGACGTCCCCGTCTCCCCAAACACGTGTGGTCAGTCTAAGACGTGTTGATGTCGTCTGTTATTTGGTGAGTGACAGCTAACAGTCTTGCTTTAGCAAAGTTTGAAAATGAAAAGCAAAGTAAAAACCTGGAATATAAAAGAAACCTGTAAATATTTTGGAGAAAAAAGTCTTTGTTTGGCTGAAGTGGAAAAATCCATTATTAAAGGTGACTGATGGAAAAGAATGAATTTCTAAAATTCATAACGAATTGTGAAACATTTGGACGAAAACGCAGCTTGTTCAGATTTCTGGATTAAACCCCACCCAGCGCTTCGGTCATGTGGTTTTGGGCGTGGTGGGATTTCCTGCCTTCTGTAAACATTAACTAAACTTCATTGTGTCGCTGAAGGTTTTGTTGGTGGCCATCTTGGAAAACCAGATTTTATTATTTATTAATATTTTTGAAATGTCGTTTGGTATCGTTTCACCCTCCTGAGCTGGGTGTTAGAGACTCGAGATGATATTGTACTAACATAATTTTAACACAATTTTGAATATTTTTCCGTATTTTATTGCAAAGCTTGATCTTAACAAAGTGTTATAATTACAGATTTTGAATCAGATGGACTTTTCTAGCTTTAAGCTCCAGTTTAGGTGAATAATGAAGTTTATTATTGTTTCAAAAATTCTAATACAAAGGAAGTCTAATACAGGTGAGAGGTGAGGAAATGACAGCGCCCCCTATAGGCACAGCTAATTAAATCATCATGAGGCTGAGTTCTCGCTCACCTGCTTTGACGGAGCAGTGGATGTGCGCTTTGGATTCGTAATAAACCCAGTCGAATCCGGCCTCCACAGCGAGTCTCGACAGCATCCCGTACTTGCTCTTGTCTCTGTCCGAGGTCGTGATGTCCACCGCTCGGCCCTCGTAGTGTAAAGACTCTTCAAAATGGTTGCCGTCCTCGTCCCAGGCCTCCGTCACACGTAGCTTCACTCCGGGCCACTGGTTCATCACCGAGATGGCCAACACGTTCAGCTTGTCTTTACATCGCTGTGAGAGACAGAGACGGCTGCTGTGATTACAACCTGAGCAGAAGGTTATTGATCCGCTCTCGTCTGAGCGCCGAATCGCTCGTTTCAGTTTGATTAATGCAGTATGAAAAGACAGCCGGGTCAAAACAGCTCTGGCGAAGTTCCCAAAAAACAGTCTGAGTAAAATTATGAACTTTTGCAGCTAATTAACGATGGAAGTTAATCGTCCAGCTCACTGACTCCAGTGTGTCTTGTTTTAAATACAAGTCTGTAAGTCGTTGTACAGTAATTACACCCTGACCCCGGGGTTTTATCGGGGTAAAGTGTGGCGTTGGTTGTGTGCCACATATGGAGAGTCTGATCAATAACCTGGGGAAGTTAAATGGAGCTGAAAAAAATCCAATCTTGATTTAAGCCAAATCCCAAAATGGCAGCCAACTGGATCTTTTCCATGCTGCATGACTGTCAAGACGATCAATTAATACCTAATATGTATGGATTACATCTATAGCAGGAACACACATACCTCCCTATTGGACATATTGTACACTTCCTAGGGCGAAACACACTGATTTATACTTATACCCTATAAAGTGCACTTGTATCAGGGTAATATCCCAAATGGCTTTCTGTCTGAGGCAGTGTTTAATACGAGGAGACGTTCACTAATAAATCAGACAGGAAACAAAACTGCGAATGGTTCATCACTGGATGGATGTTTACTCACTTTGCAGAATACTCTAACATAACATTACTCAATACCCTATGAAGTGCACTTCAGGAGCAAAATCCCAAATAGGACCAGTCACTCATAGTGCATGTCACATGAGTGGAAAAGTACCCTATGAAGTGCACTTGTATAAGGGGAATATCCCAAATACCTCACTATTAGACATCACTACACTGTACAGAGTGGAGGAACCAGTGTGTGTCATCAGGTGCACTTCAAACACACTGATGGCTCCATATCCCCGAGATCAGCTAATATTTCACACTCGAGTGGCTCGTTACTGGAAAATACATCATACAGCCATAGCCCTTATTTTATACCCTACATAGTTCACTTGTACAGTGGGTGACATTCCAAATATCAGCCTATTTGAGCTGAAGTGCACTTGCACAAGGTGCAGGACATAAAATCCCACTTGGCCTCCAGACTGTACGGTACTTCAGCCCATTTAACTTTAAGTACCCTATGAAGTGCACTTTTATATAAGGGCTGAAATTCCAAATGCCTCTAAATTTCAGCTGTTATTTATCACTACTCTGAGATTTGAACTTATCGACGTGTGCTACGCTAAATAGATCATCGAGATGGTAATTTATTACCCTCGGAAACAGAAGTGTAACACAATCCCACTATCTGGATTTAAACCTGGAGTGGGTGTGGCCTAAAGGACCTTCATGCAGTTCCTCGACCTCAGAGTTGATATTTTTGTCTGCAGTATTTTCTGATGAATTTAGTTGGTTCTGGTTCTTAAAATATGAAAATTAAGAGCTGAATTTAAACTACTGTCACACTGACCAGGCAGTTACTAAGGATGAATGAATGACCCGCCTTTTTGTCCTGTGAGCTTCAGATCTGGGTGTTTGTTCACAGCCGTATGAAAGTAAAATCCTGATTCCAGAACTAGCCTGAAGCAGATGCTGAACCTTTAGAAAGCTTGTTAGAAAAAAGAGAAATAAAAGACTAGTGCTCGTCGTGCTCTTTCTGTTTCGAACACGTTCTGTTCATTCTCAGTGATGCATTTTGCATATTCAGTTGAGGTCGTAGTGTTAATAATCATATGGAGTTCTTTCTCATTCTGTTCGTAATCATTTATCTTCCAAACCGACTGACTGTTTCTTCACTGTGTGCTGTTATTGTGGTGTCTTATCACTGCTGGATGGATTTCCCCATCAGTCCAGAATTCGTTGTATGGACCGACACGGATGTTTCTTCTTTCATCCACTTTATACTCCAAAGCCATTTCCTGTGTTTATTTAAGCCTTTGTGTTTGCAAATTCTATGTAAATGGCAGTGAGACACACACACAAGTTGTGAGCCACGCTTTACAGAGAACTCTGCAGTGTGAGCACGACCCTGATGTGATTCACAAGAAGAGACGAATTCCAGATGAGAGTGAGTTCATCACGCCTGATCCTGTTACACAATCACCTTTAACTGTACTGAACTGTGCGCTTTGTGACTCCAACGCAGGTTATGATTGATGTCATCGCTACCTGAACAAACTTGAATATGGAAATTTTGATATTACAGATTGTGTTTGCCCAAACCGTAGCGCAGGTTTGGGCAAACACAATCATGGACTTAAACTGTCACGTGTTTAATAGTTATATTATTACAAACATTGTGTGTTGAGGATTCCAGCTCAGGTTCATTTAGCTATTAGTTTATAATATTATTCATCTCATCTCATTATCTGTAGCCGCTTTATCCTTCTACAGGGTCGCAGGCAAGCTGGATCCTATCCCAGCTGACTACGGGCGAAAGGCGGGGTTCACCCTGGACAAGTCGCCAGGTCATCACAGGGCTGATACATAGACAACCATTCACACTCACATTCACACCTACGCTCAATTTAGAGTCACCAGTTAACCTAACCTGCATGTCTTTGGACTGTGGGGGAAACCGGAGCACCCGGAGGAAACCCACGCGGACAACACACAAACTCCGCACAGAAAGGCCCTCGCCGGCCACGGGGCTCGAACCCGGACCTTCTTGCTGTGAGGCGACAGCGCTAACCACTACACCACCGTGCCGCCCCTCCATTAACAGCAATTCTTCCTAATTTTATTTTTTTTAGTTACATTTAGACCGAGATGAATGTTTACATGGTTTGAGCTTCAGATTGATTGATTGATTGATTTTACCAGCTGCTTTTCGAACACCCAAGGTCAGTTTACAAAGAAAGAAAGGATGGAAAAGAGAAGTGTTGAGAAAGAAATGCTGGTAGTGAGGAGAATGTTTGTTTATAAAAACAGGTATATAAGAAATAAAGAAAGTGTTAGGTGTAAATATTCATAAAAATGCAACGTATATAAGAAACATATCAGTCAGAGAAGTATAATTAGGTTGTTGGGTTTTTAAAAAAAAAAATCATTTTAAACTCATTCAATTAAAGCCGTCAGTTAAGAAGTACAGCTCCTCATCCTCCTCATCCTCATCCTCCTCAGTCCCCACCACAGCGCGCGCGCACCGGGGCTTTTATTAATGATTTATTTATTGAGCGTCGGCGCGCGCGACTTTGCCTCTCGGGCCCAGAAAGCACTTTATAAAACCCAAAGTGGCCCCGGGTAAAGTGGCCCCGGGTAAAGTGGCCCCTGCCCCGCCCCCGCCCTGTACCTGGGTCATGAGGCGGTCCGCGTTGGTGTTCTCCTCGTCCTTGAAGATGATGTCGGGGTTGTAGTTGGGGATGAGCTCCTTGAAGCGCTCCGAGTTGCGCGTGATCTTGCCCTCGTACTTCCCGCTGGCGCCCAGCGTTTTCTCCGCCACGTTGGGGATGAACTGCTTGTAGGCGAGCGGCGTCAGTCTCCGGTGTCGGTGTCTGCGCATGCCGTAGCCCCGGCCCGGACCGCAGGCGCGCGCGCAACCGGCCAGCAGCACGCACACGCACGAGACGAGCGCCAGCTTCCGGAGCAGCAGCGTCAGGTCCATGTCTGCCTCCTGTGCGCGCGTGAGGTTCGGATCATTCACCAGTGCCACGGTACCTGCCCCGCTGCCTCCAGCTCCTCTCTCCTCCTCTTCCTTCCCTTCTTTTCTTTTCTTTCCCCCCGCGCCTGCTGTCCGGTGTGCGCGCCCTCGGTGAGGTGAGCAGGTGCAGGAAGCGGCTCCCCGGCTCTGCGCGCTGGAGTGTGTTGGGATGCTGGAGGAGAGGGAGTGTGTGAGCGCAGTGAGAGCTCATTGGCTGAGAACAGTCCACACACTCCGGCCTGTGACTCGACTGGAACAGTGTGAGATCATCACAGAGGTGCAGGTGAGTCACATCCTCCTCTTTACGGAAGTGTCTCAGGTAAAAAAAAAAAAAACAAACAAACAAAACACAGCCACCACCCAGGTGAAGGATCACGTGACCCCAGTGTCCAGACCACAACCATCAGCACATCATCATCATCATCATCACACCACCGGGCTGAACGCGGACCACCTTCTAAACTCATAGACACAGCTTTGCATAAGTATTGACCCCCTTAAACTTTTTTCCCCCCATTCTGTCATGTTACATCCTGGAACTAAAATGGACTTATGAATAAACATTTACACATACAGTTGAGATTGTAGAAGTATTCACGCCCATGGAAAGATGGTTACAGCATCAAATTCTTAGCTTGTGAATGAAGAATTGCATCATCAGCACATTTTCTCAGAATGGTCCTGAGGGTTTTTTTGTGTGTTTTTCTTTCAGTTCAGTTACAAGATGATTTTAACGATGTACACTACCGTTCAAAAGTTTGGGGTCACCCAGACAATTTTGTGTTTTCCATGAAAAGTCACACTTTTATTTACCACCATAAGTTGTAAAATGAATAGAAAATATAGTCGAGACATTTTTCTGGCCATTTTGAGCATTTAATCGACCCCACAAATGTGATGCTCCAGAAACTCAATCTGCTCAAAGGAAGGTCAGTTTTATAGCTTCTCTAAAGAGCTAAACTGTTTTCAGCTGTGCTAACGTGATTGTACAAGGGTTTTCTAATCATCCATTAGCCTTCTGAGGCAATGAGCAAACACATTGTACCATTAGAACACTGGAGTGATAGTTGCTGGAAATGGGCCTCTATACACCTATGGAGATATTGCACCAAAAACCAGACATTTGCAGCTAGAATAGTCATTTAGCACATTAGCAATGTATAGAGTGGATTTCTGATTAGTTTAAAGTGATCTTCATTGAAAAGAACAGTGCTTTTCTTTCAAAAATAAGGACATTTCAAAGTGACCCCAAACTTTTGAACGGTAGTGTATATCAATACTAAATTGCTTTGATGGGTTGAATAAGAACCAACACCCCTGCGCTAATCTGTGCCCTCGTTGCGTTATGTGTTCATCTCATATGGAACTGTAGACATTGTGACCTTTAATGATAATTTAAGTTGTATAAATGCACAGTGATTAGTTTTCAGAGTAAAGCTTCAAAATTCATAGACTTTCATCAATATGATTCACACCAAAGGTACAAAAGGTGCACACATCAGGCCCAACTACGACACCAAGGAAAGGTCCAGTTTACTCCCCTTTTTTCTGAGAGTATACAGTGAGAATTAACTCAGGTTCGTGTTCAGATAAATTATCACTTGACAGACACACTGTAAAAAAAAGAATAGTTGAGAATACTTGAAATTTCAAGGCAACCGTCTGCATTAAGAATTTTATGTTTTGCCAACAATGTGCCCATGATAATCCAAACTATGATAACACTGTTATCTTTATTAAGAATTCTTAATTAAGTCAATTTTCATTTCCTCATTCTGCCAACATAGATTTCTCTTTTTGCTGAACAGTGGCATTCACAGTAGTACAAAAAGGCAATTGAGGTTATCACAATTTTTTTAGATATTTTTTGGGCTTTTTTCACCTTTATTTGGATAGGACAGTGTAGAGACAGGAAATGAGCAGGAGAGAGAGACAGGGAGGGATCAGGAAATGACCTCTGGTCGGAATCTAACCCGGGTCCCCGGATTTATGGTATGGCGCCTTATCCACCTGAGCCACGACAACATGAACTTCAACTGGAGAGAGAACCACATTGCCAAGCCCTTGCATTTGGGAGAGGAAACCCCGTGTCTTGGTCATTAAGAGCATGTGCTGAATAAACACCTGTGGCAATTATGTATTTTCGATTCAGATTATTCACTATTGTATATTTACACATCATTGTGGTGCACCCTATCAGTTTGATGTGGATTTTTCTGTTCGTTAATAATTATTCATATTTTCTTGTCCATTCAATTGTGAATATGGAATTACTTGAACAAAGCGTAATTCTATTTTTTACAGTGCAGTCGCTACTGTGGATACGGACGTGTGCTAAACAGTGGCTAATTTATTGGGGTTTTTTTGTGATCAACATTTTATTGATTTTCAACAAGGGTGGGGGGTCACAGACATATTAAATACCACTGTGTACAGCAATAGTGAAGTACCAAAAGCAAAACAAGCAAACACAAAGACATAAAAAAGGATTAGTGTGTGAGTGTACATTATCGTCTCATCCAAGAAATTATATCAGATGAGAAGTTTTCCCAGGCTTCTACAGTAGCAGGTCGGGCTTTATTCAGTCTCTCAATAGTAAGTTCAAGATTAACAATTCTAAGGAGGCTTTGTATCCAGAATGACTTCATACAGATATCAGGAGTAAACCAGTGTTTTGTAATTGTTTTCTTTGCAGATGTGAACCCAGCAAATAACATTTTACATTTAATTTGTTTTAGAGAGATGACAGAGGTATCATTAAGGAGACAGAAACCAGGATTAGGAATATAAGAGATGTCAAGTACATCAGATAACACAGAATTTACATGGGTCCAGAGATTAGATATGATTGGACAATTCCAAAACATGTGTAAAAACGCTCCAGGTGAGGTGTTATTGCATATGTGACAGTCATACGAAGCCTGTAGTTTCATCTGGAATCTCTTATAGGGTGTGGTGTATGCTCTGTGAATGGTTTTAAAGTGAATAAGTTGATGAGCTAAATTCTTAGAGGTTAAACTTAAATTCGACCACAAATTATCCCAGTCTACATTCACATCTGATTCTCCCAGTTCCCTATTCCAAATAGATTCAATTGACAGAGGCTTTAGACTATGTTCAGTTAGTTTGCTGTATATTATAGAGACAGACGATCTACCAAATATAGGCAAGATCTATTCTAGCATGGGATGAGAGGGAAGGGGAGAGTCCCAGGGAACTCCATATGCTTTTAAGGCTGATCTTAGCTGAAAGTAAGCATAGTAAGAAGATGCCAGGAGAGAGAAGTGTGTCCTTAAGTCCTGAATAGAGCAAAGACCTTGAGCGTCATATATATATATATATCACCAAACATGTTTATTCCAAGTGATGACCAAGAGGGTTGAATAAATGGTTGGTTACCACATAATAAATTAAAGTTGTGCCATAGTGGTGTATTCTTACAGAATTTAAATGGGCCACCCATCCATCTTTCTGCCCTCTTCCATACCTGTACAGAATTAGCAATAATAAGTCCGAATTTGTTAAGTGCTTTAGTACGTATATTGGGAAACAAGATGTCCTATAGCCTGTGTGGTGCAACCTTAGCAGACTCAATCATTTTCCATGCAGTGGTAGCTTCTGGGTTGACCCATGTGCTGAGTGCCCTGATTTGGAATGACCAATAATAATGTTCAAAGTTTGGTACTCCCAAACCACCAAGCAGTTTTGGCTGCTGTAATGTTGCCAAACGAATCCTAGGCCTTCAACAGTGGCTAATTTATTGTTAACCATGTTAGTATATCTCCCCCTGAAGGTCACTGCTGTGAGACGCTCTCGCATTCTTTCCCCCACTTCCCGTGGTCGTCGATTTTACCCCCAGTGTGACAAGCAGGCGCGTGACCAGCGCCATCATGGCTGCAGGAACGGACGGCTGCTTGCTTGCGCTGGGATACCTCTACCTCCTCCCCTCCCCCCTTACCCCCCCCCCCCCCCCCCGATCGCCCCCCCCCCAAGTCCTGAGTTTTCATGTTGTAAAGTGTACTTGTGTTATTTTGTGCTTATGTGCTGAGGTGTTTTTTTTAATGTTCCCACACTGTACTCCTCACAGGAGCATAGTGTGGGGGTTGCTTTTTTTCTCCTCCCCTCTCCTCATGCTACTCTGTATTTTTTTTCTTTTCATCCCTGTCTTCCTGTCCTGTCTACTCCCCCTCTGTCAATTGTATGTGTGTATGTAAGGACAGGTTGATGGTCAATTTCGCTGGTACTTGTGACTAATGATAATAAAGGGTTCATTCATTCATTCATTCATTCATTCATTCATATTTGTTTGGTTTAGCCGTTCCTGCTAATATTTTCCTTGTTCGCAGACCTACATCTCGATGTTGCATGTCGTGAAAATGTCTTCGCAGTGTGATGTTTTAACTGCACACCTCTGTGCTGTTCATTTCTGGATTCTGATTTATCAGAAGGTGTTGATTAATTTTCTGGTACGGCACATGCACCACATACACGGACACAAAACTCTGTGGAATCACTGATACGATATTTCCAATGTTTTCTGTAAGGACAAACATGTTTGTGGCTTTTCTGGAAGGAGTCTCCAGTGTCGGCGCTTTGTAACAGTCAGACGTATAGCTGTAACTTTAAGTTTTTTGACATGTGAAAGACGGTGTTCTTTAAAGAAGAAAAAAACCACATTTGTTGGTATGTTATTGTTGAGGAGGAATAAAACACTGACCTGAATTGGAAAATAATCAGCTTCAGGGTTTTGACGATAACAAAGCTGAGAATTTGTCCTCAGTTTGTCTCGTGTTATAAGTAAACAAGCCTGAGTGCCGATTAGAGCTTTACTCAACACACTTCACACTCGCTGTCGTCATGGCCGTGTACAGATCACCTGAGCCTCGTCTCCGGTAAGTCCGCAGGGATCTTACAGGAGGCCTAAAGGATTCATTCACCCAAAACATAACAACTACAAATTTTCCTGGAAATGTTGGAGAGCTACGAGGGGACTTCAAAATGTTCTCAGCCTCTCTCACCCAGAAAACCTCACAGGAGAAAGATTGTTCTTGCATTACTTTTAAACGTCGTCTCCTTTAACTTCAATGCACTCGGTCCACTGATGTTCAAGCTTCACGATCCCTTTTTGGAAGAAGGTCACATCTTGAGCCTCCAGATCCTCCTCAACAGCATGGATGGCTTCATCATCACTCTGAAAATGGTCACCACATGAGCAGGATTTCAGTTTGGGAAACCGATAGAGGTCAGATGGTACCAGATCGGGTGAGTAAGGTGCACAGGATAACAGTTCAAAGCCACATTTGGCCGCCCCGCCCCCTGCCCTGTGTGGATGGGCACGTTGTCCTGGAGCAACATCACACCAGCTTGAAGCTTTCTTTCCTCTCCTTTTTTTCCTCTGATTGCTTGTTTCAGTTGAATTTTTGTGGACAGTGATATAAGGCTTTATAGTCTACAGTTACTCCCCAAAATGGCGGTTACGCCCCTTGTTTCCAGGTGAGGATGAGAACTTTTTGAAATGCCCTCGTATTTGGACCTGGTTAGTTTTATATAAAATAAACTGTACTCACTATTCCTCACTGTCTTGTGCTGTTTTAAGGAAACATGGCACCGTATTAATTGCTCTGTAATCATGTGACCCTGTTTGTGATGCTCTTGGAGGGATGCGAGCTCATGGTTGGGTTTTAATCAAATGAACCGCTGTTGTGTCACTGAGCAGCGCAACTCCGTGGGGTTAAATTTGATTTATGAACAATTCATTGAGGAAACGTCACACCTTTTAATATGCATTTACACCACATTTTATTAAAAGCTACGTTAGTGAGCTGCACTACTTTTACCACCACCACTCGAGAGGCGCATACTGCTCAAAAGTAAGTGCCCCCTTTCCACAGGCTCACACTGAATTCTTTCTTTCAGATACATTACAGATTCAATGCTATTTTTATTTTCTGCTTAGATTTTATGTATGTTTTTGTTTTTATATGTAATAAATCATCATAGTAATGTTAATCACTGTTAATATCTGAGAAAAATGGAGTGAAAAATGGAGCGTGGCTCGAATAACAGGAAAATAAATTTTTTCCAGGTCGATACCGAACATGTCTCAATGTAAGAACGTTACCAAAAAGCTGATTGGTTCTTCTGACTGTTACTCAACTGATTGTAAAAATGGTACATAAATTGTCTCAAGTTCAATATAAATTAAGTAAAATTTACTTTTTCAAATAAATGGCCAAATCTAGAAAGCTCACATGGACCCCAGATGTTTGCAGGAAAAAATAGAGGTGATAACGTCATGGATTGTCATTATTTATATTAGGTGAAGTGGACACAGGAAATGTCTCAGTGTGGCATTTACAGTACACTGTTTATACAATTTCTTTGGAAAATGTTTACGATGATAAGGCTGATGATGTCATTAGATAGCGACGGCTCAGAAATGTACGTGTACGGCTGAATCAGAGCAGATCACCAAACAGGATGCAAAAATTGGTGCATCAGATTTAGGATTGGTTCTCTTCTATCCATAGAACTGTGTTCATTCAGGTATTACACACTGAAACTGATCCCAGAGCAGTTCTCTCTTCTGAAGCTCAGTTCAGTGTTTAGAAAAAACGAACACGTTCATGATGAACATCAGGCGGCCGAGACGCCTTCAAGAAGTTAAATGATGAAAATAATTTCAGCTCCTGGGAGGTGAGAACAGCTATCGCTCTTGCTCTCTCTCTCTCTCTCTCTCTCTCTCTCTCTCTCTCTCTCTCTCTCTCTCTCTCGGGTTGTGTGGCCTGCTGTTTGTTCTCCTTTTCACACTCTTTAGAAATCATTTTTCCTCCCTGGGTCCCGTCACCCAAAAGGAATGAGCTCTGAATTCATGACACCTTCCCTGTTTGGACTTGCAGTGGTTCCACAAAATTTGCGTGTAAGTGAGCAAAGCATCACCTTCACACCACTCTGTGAGGGCAGAAAGCCAGCAGTGGGGGAAAAGACCTCACTACACTTGTACAAACCCTAAAAATAATAAATCTTGTTTTATATAAACTGAAGTCAGGCAGCGACAGTGTGTCAGATACAGAGATATACTTTACAAACGATAAAACTCCCTGATGTATGGACTTTAAACATTTCGGGGTGTCCATTGGATAAGTAATAAACACTCGTGTGTGTGTGTGTGTGTGTGTTTGCAGGATGCTGTGATGAAGCAGAGTTACTGTTATCACCCTGAAGCTGATTATTTTCCCAGAACAGCATGTTCATAAATGTTTTATTCCACTTTTATAATGTTTATTCATGAAAGAACGACACGTCATATTTTTTATCTCTTTATAGTTAAAATTGTAGAACATCCCTGAAACTTTCTCACTTCCCTCACCAGCCTCTCTTCATTCTCTCTCGTGAAGTTAATAAGATAAAAAATAAAAACAGAGCTTGTTATGTTAACAAGAAGCCAGCAAGAAGCGTAAACTCCTCTGTGAGAAAACTTACAGCTTCACCTCTGACTCGTACAAAGCGCTGGCACTGGAGACTCCTTCCAGAAATGTTACATACTATTTTTACATGATAACACCATCTATGAGATGTCCACCCTTGTGGTTTTGCTCTAATGGTTTTGATGGACGGCTGTCCGAACCATCTGCCAGACAGTAAACTCACACACGCTCACCAGAAAGCCGGGGTTAAACCCGTAAAGCCCACAGCGACGTGCGGTGACGGCTCTGACTGAGGGATGAGTGTCCGAGGGTGAACAGGTTGCTCATCACCGTGACACGCTTTACGTCTTTCGAGCTCCTGTGGTTCAGTGTGTGAAACGCGCTGATCTCCTGAGAAACCGTGACACTGACAACATTCAAATGGCAAAACTGTTGAAACACTTCCTCATGAAGGTCTGTGAGAAGAGCCTGAGCCCATCCTCCAGCGATCAGCAGCAGCGAGTGAAGCGTCAGCTCCGTGTTACACTCGCAGCTGAAGTGGGCAGTGAACCTAAACACATCTCAGCCTCTGTGTTTGATTGTTTAACGAGCTCTCGGTAGCCAGCCGTCATCAGGTGCTGCTGAAGAGACGCGTTTCCGCTGCTGCTTTTAGCCTCAATACCTGTGGACAGCTTGCTCACTGGACCCTGTTAACCTGATGGCCAGGTGGGCTTTATTCGCAGCCACAGGAAATGCTTGGCCTGGCTGTGATGGAGAAGCTGCTCTTTAACTGCGAAAGGAAAAACGCTTACGACTTTCTCCTCTCTGGTAAAAGGTCTTCCAGCTGTTAATGATCTATGAAATCAAATCACATTAATCTCATTAGACAGTCCTGTAATAAGAGTACTCTATCGCACAATAACTGTATAAATTGTATAATAATTGTAATAAATAAATGAATGAATGGTGCTGGGTTTTACTGCTAAAAAGAAGTCAGTGCAGCCATTTTAAAAAAAAGAAGCAAATGTTTGTCACACGAACTATTGACTTTGTTTACTTTATTACTGTAGAAATTATTAATTTCACTATTTTTGCAGGTGGCTTTTCCTTATAGCATTTCTTTGCATGTGCCCAAGCCTTTTACACAGTCCTTATACAGTGTGTGTGTGTGTGCGTGTAGAGGATTGTAGAATTATACCAGGTGGGTGGAGCACAGAAGCACAGCAGGCCAGAACTGAGTTCTCAATAACTCTTTTTATTTTAGCTTTTCAGCTTTTATATTCACTCTTTATATATATATATATATACACACACGTGTTCTGGTTGGGAGAGCTCCCTTCCTCTGTGTTCACTCTCCTCTTATAGGGCGCGGTCACTGGGGAAGACACACAAACACAGGTTAATTCCCGTCAGGTGCAGCGATTCTGCCACTTACCTTCCCTGACTCCGCCCTCCCTTCACAGACCAACGCTTGACCACGCCCCCGCTGCCACATACCCCCACCGCCCGACTCAGGCCGGGCAGCTGTCCGGCCTGCAGCCAACTCCCCCCCACCCCCCCCTTGACGGGAGAGAAAGTCCGCCACAACCATCTGCGCCTCCGTCCTGTGGACCACCTCGAACTTAAATGGCTGGAGCACCAGATACCAACGGGTGATCCACGCATTGGCATCTTTCATGTGGTGGAGCCACTGCAAAGGCGCGTGGTCCGACCAGAGGGTGAAAGGGCGCCCCAGCAGGTAGGAGTGGAGGGAGAGGACCGCCCACTTGATGGCAAGGCATTCCTTCTCTATGGTGCTGTACCTGCCTTCACGCACAGACAGCTTGCGGCTGATGTACAGCACTGGATGGTCCTCCCCCTCCACCTCCTGGGACAGAACAGCCCCCAGCCCTCTGTCCGATGTGTCTATCTGCAAAACAAAGGGGAGAGAAAAGTCAGGGGAGTGTAATAGTGGCCCCCCACACAGTGCAGCCTTTACCTTAGAGAAAGCCCGCTGGCATTGCTCCATCCACTGGACCGGATCTGGTGCCCCGTTTTTAGTGAGATCAGTCAGCGGGCTGGTGATGTCTGAATAATTAGGTATAAACCTACGATAGTAGCCAGCCAGCCCCAGGAACTGTCTCACCCCCTTTTTGGTCTTGGGCCTCGGGCAGGCCGCAATCGCTGCTGTCTTATTGATTTGGGGACGCACCTGCCCATTGCCCAAGTGGAAGCCCAGATACCATACTTCCACCTGCCCAATCTCACACTTCTTCGGGTTGGCTGTGAGCCCCGCTCACCTCAGCGACCTAAGGATGGCCCTCAGGTGTTCTAGGTGCCGCAGCCAGTCATTAAATAAATAATAATGTCGTCCAGGTATGCAGCCACATAGGTGGCTTGGGGGCGGAGGACCCTATCCATAAGCCGCTGGAATGTAGCGGGCGCCCCAAACAGCCCAAAAGGAAGTGTGACGAACTGGTGTAAGCTGAACAGTGTGGAAAAGGCCATTTTCTCTTGGGATAGCGGAGTCAAGGGGATCTGCCAATATCCCTTTGTCAAATCCAGTGTCGAATAAAAGCGAGCTGTGCCTAGTCAATCGAGCAGCTCATCAATACGAGGCATTGGGTACGCATCAAATTTAGACACCACATTGACTTTTCTATAGTTCACACAGAACCGGACCGACCCGTCAGCCTTGGGAACCGAGACCACCGGGCTGCTCCAGTCACTGTGGGTCTCCTTGACAATGCCCATTTCGAGCATGACCTCAAGTTCTTCCCGAGCCACCTTTTTCTTGTGTTCGGGCAGTCTGTAAGGGCGGCTGCGCACTACCACCCCCGGGGGCATCTCAATGTGGTGTTCTATGAGGTGGGTGCGGCTGGGCAGGGGCGAGAACACGTCAGAAAATTCTGTTTGCAACTGGGCTACCTCCGTGAGCTGGGTCGGGGAGAGGTGGTCTCCACAGGGGACCGGAGCGGTGGGCGATGTCAATTTTCCCTTTTGAACCTCTGGCCCCAGCTCCGCCTTCTCTGGAACCACCGACACCAACGCCACAGGGACCTCCTCATTCCAAAGTTTTAACAGGTTGAGGTGGTAAATCTGTAACGCCCCACCCCTGTCTGTTCGCCTCACCTCATAGTCGACGTCCCTGACTCGCCGTGTGACCTCAAAGGGTCCTTGCCACCTGGCAATTAATTTGGAGCTCGACGTGGGCAACAGCGTGAGTACTTTATCTCCCGGTGTGAACTCCCTAAGGTGTGTGCCCCTGTCGTACAGACGGACTTGACGTTCTTGGGCCTGCTGCAAATTCTCCTGGGTTAAGTGCATGAGGGTGTGGACTTTGGCGCACAGGTCGATAACATACTGAATTTCATTTTTACTTGTTGAAGGTCCCTCCTCCCAATTTTCCTGCAGCACATCTAGAATGCCACGTGGCTTACGCCCATATAATAATTCGAATGGGGAGAACCCCGTGGAGGCTTGTGGGACCTCTCGCACTGCGAATAACAGGGGCTTGAGCCATTTATCCCAATTGCGTGCGTCCTCGCTTACAAATTTTTTAATTATGGTTTTGAGGGTGGGGTTGAACCATTCGACTAAGCCATCCGTTTGTGGGTGATAAACGCTGGTGCGGATAGGCTTAATTCCCAGTAACCCATACAGTTCGTGCAGTGTGCGTGACATAAACGAGGTGCCTTGATCAGTCAGAATCTCTTTGGGGATTCCAACTCAGGAGATGACGCGGAAGAGTGCTTCCGCAATACTACGTGCTGAGATATTGCGAAGAGGCACTGCTTCCGGGTATCGCGTTGCATAGTCCACCAGAACTAAAATAAAGCAATACCCTCATGTTGACCGATCTAATGGCCCAACGAGATCCATCCCAATTCTTTTGAATGGGGTCTCGATTAATGGTAGAGGGCGCAAAGGCACTTTAGGAAAGGCCGCTGGATTTACTAACTGGCATTCGCGGCATGCCGTACACCACCTACGGACATCGCCGCGAATCCCTGGCCAGTAGAACCGGGCCATTATTCGGGCTAGTGTCTTATCCTGCCCTAAGTGTCCGGCCATGGGATTAAAGTGAGCCACCTGGAATATAGATTCCCAGCGGCTCTTTGGGATTAAAAGCTGTGTGGTCTGCTCCTTCGTCTGAGTGTCCTGCGTCACTCGGTATAATCTATCCTTAAAAATGGAGAAATAGGGGAAGGATGGGGTGGCGTTTGGCTGGAGCGTTTGACCATCAATTACTCTCACTTGGTCAAACGCATGCCGCAGAGTCTCATCTCGCGACTGTTCTAACGGGAAATCCGCGAGGGATTCCCCGAGAGAAGGAGGAGGAGCCTGCGGCTCCTCGCTCTGACACGGTGATGACGCAGACGGCTCTGGGACAGCTGCTCCCACCAAAGCCACACCGGGACCTCCCCCTGCTGAACTACGGCAGGACCCACTCTTCATTAAATATCATTAATTCCCCGAATTCCGGCCAATCCGTCCCCAAAATTATGGAGTGGGTAAGGCGAGGATTAACCACCGCCTGTACTCTAAATTTCTCCCCTCAAAATATTTATTTATTTATTTAGCTTTTGCCATAGGAAGATCTATCTATCTATCTATCTATCTATCTATCTATCTATCTATCTCTCTCTCTCTCTCTCTCTCTCTCTATATATATATATATATATATATATATATATATATATATATGTGTGTGTGTGTATGTGTGTGTATATATATATATATATATATATATATATATATATATATATATATATATATATATATATATATATATATGTACATACATCATGGCATGGGAAACCACAACAGTTTGCTCCAATTACAGTGGCCCCATTGTACCGAATCTGCATGTCTTTAAACTGTAAAATAGAAATAAATAAATAGAATGTGGACCGACACTAAAGGGTAGTTGTGAACATCCCCGTGCACACACAACACCTTCACCAATTGTGCTCTCCCCAATGCCTTGTCTTGCACCAGGCTTTGGTGGATTGAGGTCTGATTACAGCCGGAGTCCACCAAAGCCTGATATGTATCCCCTTGGATACTCACCGGTATGCGATACGCTCCAGCCCGATCGAAGGCGATCCCTGGCGTGTCGGGGATCCAGACCACCACGCCCACCTCCATCGCTGAGCACTGATGCTGGAGGTGCCCCGGCTCCCCGCAGCGCCAGCAAACCGGCCCAGGCTCTCTCTCTGCACTGGTGTTCCAGAGATCACTCATCTGAGGGGGAGAAGACACAGACACGGAAGTAGTAAATGGTAGGACACGGCGGGTGCGGCAGGCTGGCTGGGGTGGAGCTGGTCCCTGCCTCCGCGGTGGGGGAATGGGGCAAGGACGAGGAACAGACGGGGGGGGAGAGAGGGGAGGGGAGGAGGGGAGACACGCTGTCCTGCCATCGGAATGGCCGCCATATGGTCCTCCGCCAGCTCGATGGCCTAATCCAGCGATGCCGGGCGATGGCACCGGACCCACTCCGCGGTTCCTTCCGGAAGTTGAGTGACAAATTGCTCCAGTGCCACCAGATCGATGATTCCCTCGGCGCCGCGGTTGTCGGCCCTCAGCCACCACCGGCAGGCGTCCCGGAGTTGCTGGTCGAACACAAACGGCCGGCCGGCCGACCTCCTCCAGGCGCAGCGCGTGGAAGCGCTGCCACTGCTGCTCCAGGGTGCGACCCACACGTTGGAGGACGGCCCTGCGGAGGTCCGCGTAGACCAGCCGGCTGTCGGCGGGGAGCTGTAGCGTGGCCAGCTGTGCCTTGCCCGTTAGCAGGGGGAGGAGGCGTGCCGCGCGCTGTTCCACCGGCTAACCCCATGCCTCGGCTGCCTGCTTGAAAAGCACGAGGAAGGCTTCAGGGTCGTCCTGTAGACCCATCTTCGTTAGGGTGAGGTGGGGCAGGTCTGCGGCGGTGGTGATCAGGGCCCCCGCCGACGCGAGCAGGTGCCAGAATGCCTGGCGATCTTCCTGTTGCGCCAGCACCAGGGCTTCGAAGCACTGTTCTTGTTCCTTCCATCATCCTTCCAGGGTGATCAGCGCCTGGTGCTGGCTCTGTTGGGCCGTGGTGAGGGCATGGACCAGGTCCTGAAAGGGGGAGGACTCCATGTGGCCGTTCCCTTCTGCACTATCCCGGGTTTCAGCACCACTGTAGAATTATACCAGGTGGGTGGAGCACAGAAGCACGGCAGACCAGAACTGAGTTCTCAATAACTCTTTTTATTTTTATATTCACTCATATACTGGGGTGTGTGTGTGTGTATGTATATATATATATATATATATATATATATATATATATATAATATAAAAATCTCCTTCTCACCCCCGGGGGGGGGGGGGGGGGGGGGGGGGTGGTATCCATGTCATCCTCAAGCTCGGGTCCTCTACCAGAGGCCTGGGAGTTTGAGGGTTCTGCGCAGTATCTTCGATGTTCCTAGGACTGCGCTCTTCTGGACTGAGGCTTCAGATGTTGTTCCTGGGATTTGCTGGAGCCACTCTCCCAGTTTGGGGGTTACTGCCCCAAGTGCCCCCACTACCACGGGGACCACGCAACCCTTGACCTTCCACATCCGTTCCAGCTGCTCTTTCAACCCTTGATACTTCTCAAGTTTCTCATGTTCCTTCTTCCTGATGTTGGCGTCAGCTGGGATCGCCACATCTATCACCACCACCCTCTTCTGCTCTTTGTCCATCACCACTATGTCCGGTTGGTTAGCCAGGATCTGTTTGTCAGTCTGGAAGCTGAAGTCCCACAGAACCTTGGCCCTGTTGTTCTCAGCCACCTTCTGTGGTATGGCCCATTGGGACTTGGGTACTTCTATTCCATACTGGTTGCAGATGTTCCTGTATACTATCCCAGCCACTTGGTTGTGCCTCTCCATGTACGCTGATCCAGCTAGCATCTTACACCCTGCTACTATGTGCTGGACTGTTTCAGGGGCTTCTTTGCACAGTCTGCATCTTGGGTCTGATCTACTCTGGTAGATCCTGGCCTCTATGGCTCTTGTGCTTATGGCCTGTTCTTGTGCTGCCATGATTAGTGCCTCTGTGCTGTCTGTCAGTCCTGCATTATCCAGCCACTGGTAGGATTTCTTGATATCAGCCACTTCCTCTATCTGACGGTGGTACATGCCATGTAGTGGTTTGTCTCTCCAGGTTGTCTGTTCCTCCTCCTCCTCTGCACTCTCATCAGGGTTCTGCTGCCTGAGACATTCACTTAGCAGTTCATCCTTTGGGGCCATCTTTCTGATGTATTCTCGGATTTTCGATGTTTCATCCTGGACCGTGGTCTTGATGCTCACTAGCCCTCGGCCTCCCTCTTTCCACTTAGTGTATAGTCTCAGGGCGCTGGACTTGGGGTGGAACCCTCCATGCATGGTGAGGAGCTTTCTAGTCTTGATATCTGTGGCTTCTATCTCCTCCTTTGGCCAGTTTATGATGCCAGCGGGGTATCTGATGACTGGTAGTGCGTACATGTTGATGGCTCGGACCTTGTTCTTACCATTCAGCTGACTTTTCAGGACCTGCCTTACTCTCTGGAGGTATTTGGCTGTGGTTGACTTCCTTGTGGCTTCTTCATGGTTTCCATTAGCCTGTGGGATGCCAAGGTACTTGTAGCTGTCTTGGATATCACCTATGTTGCTCTCTGGTAGGTCAATCCCCTCAGTCCGGATCATCTTGCCTCTCTTTGAGACCATCCGGCCACACTTGTCCAATCCGAATGACATCCCTATGTCATCGCTGTAGATCCGGGTGGTGTGGATCAGCGAGTCTATTTCTCGCTCGTTCCTGGCATACAGCTTGATGTCATCCATGTAGAGCAGGTGGCTGATTGTTGCCCCACTACGGAATCGGTACCCGTAGCCGCTCTTCGTGATGATCTGACTGAGGGGGTTCAGGCCTATGCAGAACAGCAGTGGTGATAGCGCATCTCCTTGGTATATGCCGCACTTGATGTTGACTTGGGCAATGGGTTTTGAGTTGGCCTCTAGGGTTGTCTTCCACATTTCCATTGAGTTCTGGATGAAGGTCCTTAGGTTCCTGTTGATCTTATACAGTTCCAGACATTCCAGTATCCATGTGTGTGGCATTGAGTCGTAGGCTTTCTTGTAGTCAATCCAGGCAGTGCACAGGTTGGTCTGTCTCTTCTTACAGTCTCGGGCGACTGTTCTATCAACCAGTAGCTGGTGCTTGGCTCCTCTGGTGTTACTGCCAATCCCTTTCTGTGCCTCGCTCATGTATTGAGCCACATGCTTACTCATTTTTGCTGCAATGATGCCTGACAGGGCCTTCCATGTTGTGCAGAGACAGGTAATTGGCCGGTAGTTGGATGGGATGGGTCCCTTCTGGGGGTCCTTCATGATTAGGACTGTCCTGCCTTGGGTTAGCCATTCTGGGTGGGTTCCATCCCTCAGCAGCTGGTTCATCTGTGCTGCTAGGCGTTCATGGAGTGCAGTTAGCTTCTTCAGCCAGTACGTATGGATCATATCGGGGCCTGGTGCTGTCCAGCTCTTCATCTTTGACACTCTTTCTTGGATGTCTGCCATTGAGATGGTTACTGGTTCTTGTTCTGGGAGGTTGCTGTGGTCAGCTCTTAGGTCCACTAACCATTGGGCATCGGTGTTGTGTGATGCCTTTCTTTCCCATATGTCTTTCCAGTATTTTTCCACCTCAGCTCTTGGTGGGTCTGACCGGTTGTTGTTCCCCTGCCACTGAGAGTACACCTTGGCTGGTTCAGTGGAGAACAGCTTGTTTATTCTCCTGGCCTCTCCCTCCTTGGTGTATCTCTTCAACCGGGTGGCCAGAGCTGTTAGTCGCTGTTTGGCAGTTTCGAGTGCCTCTGGTATGGAGAGTGAGTTGTACTTCCTGGGTGCCCCTTTATTCACCATGTTCCCTTTCTGTAGTTCAGCTAGCTGGCTAACTTCTCTCCGTGCTGCCTTTATCTTGGCCTCTAATCGTCTCTTCCATGGTGGATACTGTTTGTTATGTCCCGAGCCCACCTTGTGTCCAAGTGTCTCCATGATTACTGTTGCTGTACTGTGTATCAGCTTGTTGGTCTCAGTGATGGTCTTCAGAGCAGCATTCACATCTACTAGTAGATCTTCTGAAGGTACTTGGCAACTCAGCTTCGGTATTCGTCGGGGGCTCCAGGTTTCCAGTTGGGTCACGATCTTCCTTCTCAGGTCAGCAGCTCCTGTGTTGAGGCTGTTAGGTGTTGGGGCTTGGTACCCAATCTCTGGTTGTGGGGATGATGACATCTCCCCGCTGACCTGTCTTCCTGGCTCCCCCTTGCCGTAGCATCGTTGTTGTATTTCATTAATCTTAGTTGTGATAGTAAATTTCGATTATGGATGTTGGAACACTGGGCTAATAGCTGTTTCTTTGTTAGCCTTGATTGTGGGTTTCAAAGTATCCAATGGTCCCACATTCGCTGCATGTATCCCCTCTCTCTGGGACTGCTTGTATAGTAGCATTCCAGCAACTCCGTATTTTCTGTCCTCGTCCATCGATGTCTTGTTCCAGTAGCCCATTTCTCATCAGTTTGCCCTGGTTCCCTAGCAACTGACGCAGACCTTGTTGACCCGGGCGACGTCTGAGCCGGTATGACTCTATCAGTTATGTCTTCACTCATTCCTGAGGTAGGCCGATATATCATGAGGGGTCTTGCCTAAGGACCCTTACTGGATGATGTTTTGCCCCGACCGGGATTCGAACCCCGATCTCCTGCGTCGTAGTCAGTGAGCATTACCACTGTACTATCCAGCTGTACTTATATATATATATATATGTATGTATATATATATATTTATTTATTTATTGTGTGTGTGTGTGTGTGTATACACATACATACACACACACACGTGTTCTGGTCGGGAGTAGCTCCCTTCCTCTGCTCTCACTCTCCTCTTATAGGGCGCGGTCACTGGGGAAGACACACAAACACAGGTTAATTCCCATCAGGTGCAGTGATTCTGCCACTTACCTTCCCTGACTCCGCCCTCCCTTCACAGACCGATGCTTGACCACACCCCCGCTGCCACAAGGATATTACATAGTAGTGTGAAGATATGAAGTTTATCTTTGAGTGGTGAGTGTATATATCACGAGTGAGTGAAATGAACGAGTGAAAATATTTTTCAACATGAGAAGATAAACTTTATATCTTCATACCACCATGTAATGTTCTTTATATTATATGGGCACGTCTACAAAAAAAAATTATGCAAGTTAATCAAAAGAATTTTAATTTTGAACCAGTTCACTCTTTTGACAACACACATCTAGTCAACGGGAAAACACTGGGAGTGACATCATCGGAGTGAAAAATCGGGAATTATTATCCATACAGGACACTTTTTCAGTGGAATAAAAACATGTGTTCTATTCCCTTCTAGCGGGTTTCATTCATTTGGTTTGATAGCATGCAATATTGTTAGTGTATCGCTTATCCTATGTGTATTACGTCACTCTACGCAATGGACAATGAGCGTTGAATATGGTTTATGGTATTACATGGTTGCGAAGACAACATGACGTCACACGTCAAAGACGTAAAACTTCCACGCTAGCGAGCGACTGGGACAATTTGTAAACAAACATGGTTGCCAGGTTTGCTTCGTTAAATACGGAAGATTTTGAGAGAATTTTGGTTGCCAGGTCGCTCCGTTGTGTGTAGCTGTCGGTGATGATTTGAAAAGTAACTCAGTAAATTACACAGGGAAAATAATAATAATAATAATAATAATAATAATAATATTCAGCTTGACTGCACTAGCATTGGCCTTCACTAACAGTACACCAGCTGGAAGGTAACTGGACTGCCACACTAACGACAATGAATCGCGGGTAAGCTAGCGTTGGCTTTCTAGAATGCTGATATGAAGAGAGCGTGTATGTATAATAATAATAATAATAATAATACTGGCTGGCTTTTTTTCGTGGTCTATCAGATATATTCCATTAAGCTACTCGTCTTCAACTTGTTCAGTATCATGCTCGCTGAATGGAATATATCTGATAGACCACGAAAAACAAAGCCAGACAATATTATTTAAATATGTCACTCAGATCCGCAATGTGTTTCGTATGAAAAATGTGTGTTTTTCAACATGAGAAGATAAACTTCATATCTTCAAGCCAACGTGTGATTTTATTTTTATTATATCGACACATTCACAAACAAAAAGTCCCCAAATTTATCAGAATAATTCATCGATTTCCTCATGAGTGACAGATAGAGATTTATGTCCCGGTTTTGGTTCTCCATGTCCCGGATGGAGCTCGGATGAAAAATAAGAGTGGTGTATTTCCCATTAAAACACTCGTGTCTGTGTAATATAAATATGTATTTTAAAAATTTATATCAGATTACTTCTGACCTATTATTCAATCACCAAAACAACTCTTCAGCTCTGTGAGTCAAGTCCTAACGTTTAGCTAAAGAAGCGACTTCGAGAGTCAACAAGATGGCGAGTGACACTTTGCTTCATTTTACCTCATCAGAAAAAACAACACTAAATAAATCACGACTGTGGTAAGAAAGTTGATGAAATTGGTTATTAGCATATTTACCTACTCTACTGATTCACATGGTAGTGTACTGATTTTGATGGGTGAATTCTGCCTACGGCTTTTAGTTCTGAAAAACACCGCATTACAAAATAATTAGTGAATACTGTTGGATTCGCTCTTCTGATTTCGCTTCAGCTGTTTTCAGCACACAGGATACGAGTCTACAGCATCAGATAGTCAGATGAAGTGAAGCTGAGAGCCAGTGGAACAGCGCGATAATGATGTAGAATCTAAATTGTATGGCTCTATTCCTATCACACCATTCCATTTGCTCTCGTTATGGTTCTAGCTAATCGGCAATGAGGTCACGTGACAACAAATCATGCCAGTGTTTGTAAAAAAAAAACCAAAATGCTCTGGTGATCATGAATAATGAATTCTCCAAAGAATAAAAAGATTCTCTATGACAACAGGCTCAAGGCGACTTGGTTGTTGGATCATCCAGCATCGAGACGAGGTGAGAAGCAGCGTTTTCTGAAGTACATCAGTCTGATTTCTTGATCGATTTTCTTCAAATATGGCCCTCAGAATGCAGGAGAATGTGCCATTTTACACCTTTTTTTTTCTTTCAATATTTCCTGGGTGGGGCGGCACGGTGGTGTAGTGGTTAGCGCTGTCGCCTCACAGCAAGAAGGTCCTGGGTTCGAGCCCCGTGGCCGGCGAGGGCCTTTCTGTGTGGAGTTTGCATGTTCTCCCCGTGTCCGTGTGGGTTTCCTCCGGGTGCTCCGGTTTCCCCCACAGTCCAAAGACATGCAGGTTAGGTTAACTGGTGACTCTAAATTGAGCGTAGGTGTGAATGTGAGTGTGAATGGTTGTCTGTGTCTATGTGTCAGCCCTGTGATGACCTGGTGACTTGTCCAGGGTGAACCCCGCCTTTCGCCCGTAGTCAGCTGGGATAGGATCCAGCTTGCCTGCGACCCTGTAGAACTGGATAAAGCGGCTACTGATAATGAGATGAGATTTCCCGGGTGAGTCTTGCCCCTGGACCCCCTAGAAGGGCGCGACTGCACCGTACAATCTGATCTACCATTTTTCTTTCTCAGGGGTTTGGTAAGTCTGCATTAGTGTTGTTATTAGCATTATTTATAGTCTGATATAACTGAAATTATTTGCACGCATTGTGTATTTGGGTTATTTGGTTGAACTTTAACAGTGAATCGTTAGCAATTATCTGAGGAGAATTAGCTAATGGCTAAACGGAATCTAAACAGTGAGGTGATGGAAGCTGAATAACAACGCAACACAATCAGCGATTCATTCATTATTTTAAAAACTCAATTAATTGATTATTTTAAATCTGTACAGTAAAGTGATTGTTTGCAGTAATTGGCTAAAAATCCTCTCAGGAAATTAATTAGCTCGTGTCACAGCTAGCTAATGCTATAAGTGGAGTAACGTCACCATGGTAACGATCAGCTGGTGCTGTATCTGCGATCACTGTAACACATTAGCATTTAAATATTTACATAAAAACTTTTTGATCTGTCTTTTTCATACCCACACTTTTATGACTTGAGTATAAACATCTGATACTGTCATGCTTTTCTTGTTGGTTACGTTTACGTCATTTATTTAAGTATGACTATTTTATGAAATTAAGAACAATGACTGTGAAGAAGTTATGAATTCTAGAGTTTAGGACACAAACACATGCTGATGACATCATCGCCATATCCTGACTGTCCTTCCTGTGAAAAGCTCATTGTTAACGAGCGTTATAATTCGAATAAAACTCGTTAAACTTCCACTAAGAGCCGCCTGCAGAGTGTTTAACACTGAGAGTGTGTTGTGTAAAAGTCACACAGGTACAGAGTTACAGATGCGCATTAGGAGTGTGGTTATATATCAGTGTGTGTGTATGGAGAGATACACACCTCATTATACTGTATCTGTTCCGACAGTGTGATTTAGTGATTTGTGATGAGGTGTGTATCCGCAGGACTTCATATCACTTGGCATTGATCAGCACTCATCCAGATAAATGAGTAAATAATCTGAGGCAGAAGTCATGTAAGGGTTTGATACATGATGGATTAAAGTCATAGTGTTGGGAATAAACACATCTGCTGGCTCGTCTTGTGAAAACGAGCGGCGCCTTTCATTAGCTCACAATGTCAGGCTGTGGCTTGGATCGAACCGTCTGTCGCTATAGTAACCAATAGTGGCGAGTGATTGCGCAAGGAAGGTGAGGTGAAAGAGTTCTTCGTGGTTTTTTTCCTACCCTGAGCTGTCAAAGGCAGACGGGATCGATAAAAAGGCTGAGGTGATGAGGATCGGAGCTGAATCTCGCTCCCTCTCGATCCATGATCAGCATTTATCCTGAGTCATTACCCATCATTTCGCAGGCACAGAGGAAGAGAAAGGAGGCCACAGTGTATGTGTGTGTGTGGGGGTGTGTGTGCACGATTTGCGGCTGCGTTTTATTATCTCTATGAGATTTGTATTGATCGTGTGAAGCGTCTCGTTAGCTGATGTTTGATTGCTGCTGTTGCAGAAACACGGCGAAGCAGAAATTTATTAAAAATGTAAATGTCAAGTTTATTTGTATAGCGCTTTTAACAATAAACATTGTCGCAAAGCAGCTTTACAGAATTTGAACGACTTAAAACATGAGCTAATTTTATCCCTAATCTATCCCCAATGATGAAGCCTGTGGCGACGGTGGCAAGGAAAAACTCCCTCAGACGACATGAGGAAGAAACCTCGAGAGGAACCAGACTCAAAAGGGAACCCATCCTCATTTGGGCAACAACAGACAACATGACTATAACATTAACAGTTTTGACATGAAGTCAGTTTCGTTGATGTTATAAACTCTTCATTGATGGAAACTTGAGTGCAAAACTGTTCATGACAACTGCAGTCCTAAAGTTAGCAAGTCAACTGTAGTCCTCAGCCATAAAAGCATTACTGTAAGAGTCCAGAGCGTCCTCTAGGTGTGACTTTCAACTGTCCACATGGGGCCGTCCTCCACAGGAGCGATGCGATAAGACTCCAACCAGACACAGGGCACCAGGATGGATCAGGCAGGTCCATAAATGTAAGGAATTCTAATGAGCGAGAGCAATTTAAACAGGTAGAGTGGGAACCAAAATGCTTGCAACACGTCAAAGTGAAGTTTAATGACACTTACGGGTTAATCATCAGGATTAACGACGGGACGAGAAGTCGCGTCTCTGTCATAAAGTTTGTCCGTGTTGGAACTGTAGCTCAGTCTGATTTTATTTTAATGACAGATTTCCAAAGTTGGGTTTACAAAATAAATGTAATGCACACAAAAAAAGTCTTTAAAGGAGATACGCAGAACCTTTATTTTAAATAAATTTCCGAGTGGATAGTATCTCCATCCTTGACTCTTGTATGCTGCATAAATGGGAATAAAAAAATATATTTTTTGAGAGTTAAAATCAACCGCAAATTTGTTATTGGAGCCGCCCCGCTGAGCCAGCCAGCCCTGAGTGCATGACGTCACAGCGGAAACCGGTTTTAAGGCTGAGGCCTTTTACAGCTATAGACCAAAGTCATATAAATAAAAATTTATGGTGAAAGTAAGAAATAGCGTTACCGACTCGCTCAACTAAGACTGATTTGACTTCATTAATTGTGGGTTGACTCTCATTAAAACAGGATGGGTGTTATAACTTATGCAACATATATGTACATGCATGCATTTTCACTGATAAAACGTAAAAGGCTCATTAAATAATCAGATGAACTGAGACAATCACATTCTGAAGTAAATTAAGTAATCTTATACCGCTAACTTAAACACACAATACAAGTTACATGTGTTAATCTAAATGCAGGTAAACAATGTGTTGTTTTTGTTGTTTTGTATCCAAATGAGAGTCGGAGCTTACCCGTCTGTGTTCTCGCTTCTTGATCAGCTTCAGCTGATCTTGTGGCTGATTGTTTTGAAACAATCTGACTTTCAGTTCTTCGCTCAGTTCTCTGTTCATTCACTTCTTCCACGTAAGGGCAAGATATTGCTGCTGAGGCGAGCATATCCAGTGGAGAAAACAGATGGCTGCCCCACTCATTCTCCATTTTCTCCATACTGTGTGCTCCGCCATTACTGCTCGGCTCAGGCAATTACTAAAACCCGGGACGGGACATCACCAGTTTTAGCAACAACCGTGGGGAGGTCACTGCCAGAGTGATATGTCCCGTCCTGTTCCGTCCCAGGTTTTAGCAACAACCCTCGGCTCCCATTCCAGGAGAACTGGTGCAACTGAACTTACTTTCCTTTTCTTGTAGTTTTCTTTTTCTTTAATTGTTGGTACTGCACCCTCTTTCAATCCGGGCTTATAGCCAATGCTCCTCAACAGATCAGAGGTCTCGTACGAGTCTTCAGTAAAATGTGCAGAGCAGAGGAGAGACCACTTCGTAGGCACCTAATGTGCCCGTGAACTTCTCGCAAAATGCGTCCAAATCTTTGCAGTTTGAACATTCTTGGGCCATGAATGCAACGTAAATCCACCTTCTGTTGTGTTGCTGCACTGGCCAGCAACACATCTACGTGGCATGGCGATAAATTAGCTCAAAATAGAGGATTGGAGTTGCAGTCAGCTCTGACCGATAGACTTCCTGCTGTGACGTCACAGATGTCAAGGTCATTCACTCGGACCGCTACCTACAGTATATAAATCACTTTAATCATAAAAATTACTATATTGAATTTATTGTTAATGCTTAAAACTATTTCTGTGCCATTCTTGAGGTCTCAAGGCATTTATAAACAAAAAGTGAGGCCATGGCTCTGCAGATACGCTTTAAGGAATAGAAAAAGAAGTGTGTGTGTGTGTGTGTGTGTGTGTGTGTGTGTGTGTGAGAGAGAGAAAGAAAGCATTTTCAGCCAGACATGGCTGTTTGTTTTTGTAAGATGTATTTATTTAAATAAATAAATAAAAACATTTTAAAGATTTTCAGCTTTATTTTTGTGATATATTTTTGGGATTTGATGCACAGTGATGCGTTCTGAGACGGAGGCAGTGCAGGGATGTGACAGAGTGGAACCAAAGAGATTAGAACAAGAAATTAAACAGAATTCAGATGGAAAAAAAAAAAAATCCCACATACACTTTTACAGTCATGTTCTTCAGGTGAGTGTTCTTCTCTCAAGTGTGCTCCACTTGAGTGTGCACCAGTTACTTGTGCTCCAGTTGAGTCTCCTCCAGTTGAGTCTGCTCCAGTTACTTGTGCACCAGCTACTTGTGCTCCAGTTGAGTCTCCTCCAGTTGAGTCTCCTCCACTTGAGTCTGCTCAAGTTACTTGTGCACCAGCTACTTGTGCTCCAGTTACTTGTGCTCCAGTTGAGTGTGCACCAGTTACTTGTGCTCCAGTTAAGTGTGCACCAGTTACTTGTGCTCCAGTTAAGTGTGCACCAGTTACTTGTGCTCCAGTTGAGTGTGCACCAGTTACTTGTGCTCAAGTTGAGTGTGCACCAGTTACTTGTGCTCCAGTTGAGTCTCCTCCACTTGAGTCTGCTCCAGCTACTTGTGCTCCAGTTACTTGTGCTCCAGTTGAGTGTGCCCCAGTTACTTGTGCTCCAGTTGAGGCTCCTCGAGCTGAGTCTGCTCCAGTTACTTGTGCTCAAGTTGAGTGTGCACCAGTTACTTGTGCTCCAGTTGAGTGTGCACCAGTTACTTGTGCTCCAGTTGAGTGTGCACCAGTTACTTGTGCTCCAGTTGAGTGTGCACCAGTTACTTGTGCTCCAGTTGAGTGTGCACCAGTTACTTGTGCTCCAGTTGAGTGTGCACCAGTTACTTGTGCTCCAGTTGAGTCTCCTCCACTTGAGTCTGCTCCAGTTACTTGTGCACCAGCCACTTGTGCTCCAGTTACTTGTGCTCCAGTTGAGTCTCCTCCACTTGAGTCTGCTCCAGTTACTTGTGCACCAGCCACTTGTGCTCCAGTTACTTGTGCTCCAGTTGAGGCTCCTCCAGCTGAGTCTGCTCCAGTTACTTGTGCTCCAGTTGAATGTGCTCCAGTTACTTGTGCTCCAGTTGAGTGTGCACCAGTTACTTGTGCTCCAGTTGAGTGTGCACCAGTTACTTGTGCTCCAGTTGAGTGTGCACCAGTTACTTGTGCTCCAGTTGAGTCTCCTCCACTTGAGTCTGCTCCAGTTACTTGTGCACCAGCCACTTGTGCTCCAGTTACTTGTGCTCCAGTTGAGGCTCCTCCAGCTGAGTCTGCTCCAGTTACTTGTGCTCCAGTTGAATGTGCTCCAGTTACTTGTGCTCCAGTTGAGTGTGCACCAGTTACTTGTGCTCCAGTTGAGTGTGCACCAGTTACTTGTGCTCCAGTTGAGTGTGCACCAGTTACTTGTGCTCCAGTTGAGTCTCCTCCACTTGAGTCTGCTCCAGTTACTTGTGCACCAGCCACTTGTGCTCCAGTTACTTGTGCTCCAGTTGAGGCTCCTCCAGCTGAGTCTGCTCCAGTTACTTGTGCTCCAGTTGAATGTGCTCCAGTTACTTGTGCTCCAGTTGAGTGTGCACCAGTTACTTGTGCTCCAGTTGAGTGTGCACCAGTTACTTGTGCTCCAGTTCAGTGTGCACCAGTTACTTGTGCTCCAGTTGAATGTGCTCCAGTTACTTGTGCTCCAGTTGAGTGTGCACCAGTTACTTGTGCTCCAGTTGAGTGTGCACCAGTTACTTGTGCTCCAGTTGAGTGTGCACCAGTTACTTGTGTTCCAGTTGAGTGTTCTTCAGTTACTTGTGCTCCAGCTGAGTGTGCTTCATTTGAGTGTGTACCACTTTAGTGTGCTCCAGTTACTTGTGCTTCAGTTGAGTGTCCTTCAGGTGAGTGTTCTTCGGTTGTCCCTCTAAAGGTTCCTGTGGAGAACACTACTGCGGTGCTTTTCTATTAGAAAGTATTCCTTCTAGAACCCTTTAAGAAGTGGACAGTGCCTCATGATTGAATAAACTCTTACAGAAGCCTTGACTATTTGTTTTTCTCTGTATTTCTACTTCTGTCTTTCTGAATATTAAACTCCTGACAGGTTCGAGGTGTTAAGAAGAAAATAAAGAGCAATAATTTGGAGTTTTTTTCCTCCACGTGTCGCAGTGAATACTCCCACTCTTATAAAATAATGTTTTTAAGGGTTCCTGGGTTAATAAAGGTTCCAGTAAACGTTTCCGTTTGGAGTCCTTCCTGATGGGAAACACTTTGCAGGGTTCCGCAGAGAACCTTTCAGGGTTCCCGCAGTGAGACAAGTGAAGAACCTGTCAGGGTTGTAAATGCTTTAGGAGTGCATGGTGCTGCAGTGAGATGTGGACTCGCTGCATTTTAATTTTTATATTCTGCATGTGCAGGTTTTTTTTCTTGTTTGTTGGAGAAAATGGGCCAGAAATCTCTTGAGCTCTGAAGATTAAAACATTGTGTTGAGTCTAATTGTGAGAAATGAGGAAAGCAGATTAGAGGCGCGGCAGGAATGCCAGAAATTCACCCGTGTCAGGGTAAAGCTGCTGCGGTAAGCTGTTGTGGCCTGATGCTTGTCCTGCTTAACATTGCTTAATTGTTGAAGTTCATTAGATGGTGTTCAGCACCGCCACGAGTCACGTAGCCCACAACAGCGTCCAGACGCAACAGTAATATTCACAACTATTGCTGCATTAACACGGCATTATTGCTGTTCCAAAGCACTGACACTGGAGACTCCTTCCATAAATGTTAAAAAAAAATCTCCTTAAAGAAAAATTAATCATTTTTAATCTGTTTATTTTCAATGGAGTGTCCACTGTATGAGTGCCTGTGGATGAGCTGTTACTATAGAAACGATAACGCATCTGAACGAGCGCATTAATATAAACCTGTGATTTAGAATAGAATAGAATAACTTTATTTAACGAGAGTTGCATAGAATATCAAAATGTGATAAAATACATATGGCTCTCAAAATAAACGATCAAAAATATAAGTAAACAAATTGATGAAACTAAAAATGAAAAACTAAACTTACTAAATTATCAATTTCTAATAACAATAAAAACTAACCCAATAAACCTAACTTTATTGTAAGGTCTTAATCAAATTGCAGAATACAAAATATGATTTGATTTCTCTTATTTCTCTAGGTAGAGAATTCCAGATTTTAGCTCCACTAAATAAAAATGTCTTTTGTCCGAAACTTCGGTTCACACGAGGTAACAAAAGGTGATGAGCAGCAGACCTCGTGTTCTTATCGTGGACACTACTGAAATTAACCAATTTTTCAGTGAGATACTTTGGCACCAGGCTGTTCTGAACTTTAAACATCAGTTGGCATTTAAGTCGCCATACTCGTTTGTCAAAGCATTCAATGTTAAACCTTTGAAACAAGTCAGCTGATGGATGGTCCCATCGGGCATCACCAATGATACGTGCTGCTCTTTTCTGTAGTTTAACAATTTGATCAGTGTGCTTGGTGCTGCTATCTCCCCATACCACTGTGCCATAATCTAAGATGGGTTGAACCAGTGTTGCATAGAACATCCGACGAGCTTTGACACTTAGAAAATTCTTGGTTTGTTTAAGAAGACCTAAGCACTTATTGACTTTCTTAATGATGTGATCAATGTGGGTGTTCCAAGGGAGCGTATTATCAAGGTAGAGTCCCAAAAGCTTTGCTGATGATACTTCATCCAACTTTCTGTCTCCAATGACAACTTCTAATCCAGTTCCTGTTGCAGTTATGTTGCGAAGTTTGGGCGCGCTGCAGATCAACATTGACTTAGTTTTTTCACAGCTCAGTGTCATTCTATTTTCATTAGCCCAAGTGCCGATGTAAGTGAGTTCCATGCACAAACTAGCTCGAACCTCGTTTAAAGATGCTCCTGCGGCTATCTGAGTGGTGTCATCCGCATACATCGAAGTAGTAGTATCGACAGTGTGCAACGAGAGATCATTAACAAAGACGATGAACAAAAGACGGCCAAGGATAGAGCCTTGGGGGACACCAGCAGTTGTTGGAAGCGCATCTGAGAGTTTTCCATTGATTGCTACTTGTTGCTTGCATCCGTTAAGATATGACCTGAACCACGAAATCGAAGCATCTGAAACACCGTAGATTTTTAGCTTGTCAAGAAGGATTTCATGATCAAGGTCGAACATTTTCGGTAGTCGATGAATGTTAATCCATTTATTTGCCCAGTATCCATATTGAATAAAAGCCTGTCGACTAAATCAATCATTGCTGTCTCACAGGAATGGAATTTCCTAAATCCAGATTGGCGATCAGTAAGAAGATTGTGTCTCATCTCATCTCATTATCTGTAGCCACTTTATCCTGTTCTACAGGGTCGCAGGCAAGCTGGAGCCTATCCCAGCTGACTACAGGTGAAAGGCGGGGTTCACCCTGGACAAGTCGCCAGGTCATCACAGGGCTGAAACATAGACACAGACAACCATTCACACTCACATTCACACCTACGGTCAATTTAGAGCCACCAGTTAACCTAACCTGCATGTCTTTGGACTGTGGGGGAAACCGGAGCACCCGGAGGAAACCCACGCGGACACGGGGAGAACATGCAAACTCCACACAGAAAGGCCCTCGCCGGCCACGGGGCTCGAACCCGGACCTTCTTGCTGTGAGGCGACAGCGCTAACCACTACACCACCGTGCCGCCAAGAAGATTGTGTGTGGACAGAAAATCATACAACGTCAAATGGACATACCACTCTAGGATCTTAGAAAGTATTGGCAGTATGCTAATTGGACGGTAATTATTCATGTCCAGATAGTCTCCTACTTTAAAAATTGGGGTTACCTTAGCCAATTTCCACAAATTGGGAAAGACGGATTTGGAAATACTCAGGTTTATAATCTTGGAAAGAGGTTCAGCAATCACTGGAGAGGCAACTCGCAAAAGCTTTGCACTTATTCTGTCCAGTCCGGTAGCTTTACGCTCTTTGACAGACGAGAGATACTTCATGACAAACTCTGGCGTTATGGCTGGTATGCTGAATGACTTTCCAGGCGCAATCTTACTTTTTACAAAAGATTTAAGACGATCCAAGCAACTGCTATAAGAGCTCACTGAACTAGAAACTCTATACTTGGAAGCAACGCTGGCAAAGAACTCATTGAAAGTGTTTGCGATTTTGAGAGGGTCTTGTGAGATTGCGTCCCCAGTAAATACCTTGGATACTATCTCTTTCTTAGACAAGCCAATAGCATGTTTCATGTGACGCCAGAATTCTTTTGATGTTTTGCTGTTCTCTAGCAAATCCTTATAGAAATCGCTCTTTGACTTTCTGATCATCTGGAAGGTTGTGTTACGTTGCCGCTTGTATGCATCCCAATCACTAGGGTCATCAGGAATCCTTGCCCTTTTAAGGAACATGTTGCGATGGTTGATAGCAGCATACACAGTCGATGTTAGCCAGGGGGGCTGAGAGGGTCTCCTTACACGTCTCGTTATGACTGGCGCGTGACACTCAACAACATTCAGAAAGGTTTGGTTGAAAAAGTCGACAGCGTCATCTGGGTCATCGTAGATATCGAGTACATTCCACGGTGCTTGATCGAGCTGTTCCATAAAAGCTTCCTCGTCAAAGTTCGTATATCGCCGATATGTGATGTACTGATGGACTTTATCCTTTCGATGTTTCCCGTACTTCCTAACAATACCAACAGGTAAATGATCAGAAAGACCGTAGTTCTCAACTTTTTTCAGGCTAATATGCTGTGGTTAATTAGTATAGACGTGATCTAGACATGATTTACTAAGCGGTCGGGTAACCTGACAGATGAGTTGCTAAAATCCAAGATTATCGAGAAACTTGATAAAATGATGGCTATGAAAGTTACAGTCCAGTGCATCAATGTTTATGTCACCAAAGAACTATGACTTCCTTATTTGACTCATAAAGTTTTTCGAGAACTGATTCAATCTGCTTGTCTTTATCGACTGTGGAGTCAGGTACCCGATAAATCCCAACAAGAAACAAAGGGCAGTTAGACTTGTAAGGAGTGGTACGAATACAGAGAAGCTCCAGGTCTGATTCTAGCTCCAACATACGTTTGTATACTAGATGTTGTGAGATATACATCAGCACTCCGCCGTGCCCATCTGATGGATTCGTTCTGTCTTTCCTTTCTATGCGAAAGCCAGGGATGTTCCGTTCTTCGTCAGCATAGGAAGAATCAAGCCAAGTTTCAGTTATTATCAGAACGTCTACATCAGACTTTGGATTCACCAACATACATCGTATCTGCTCAAATTTCTCGTCGTTCAGACTTCTAACGTTCCAATGCCAAATCCTAAGACCTGATTGAGATAGTTGCAGAAAAGGCGGATTCTTGAGAACACCTTGGGCTTGTGAGTTATGAGCCTCAGCAACAGGGCCAGGATTTCTCTCGATATCATTAGCCAAGTATATCAACATAAAAGATATTGACGCTTGCTGGAACAGTAGCAAACCAGCTCGCGCACGGGAGGACGATGAAATTTCAGTCAAACCAATTCTGGAATTCTTATGGTACTTTAATCCTCCATGAAACGGGAAGATCTGTTGGCCCATGACTTGCAGAGATATTGATAAATAACAAAGAGGCTGAATTGTAGAATGCTCACGTCCATAAATTCCACTCCACACTAAACGTAGGAAGACCACCATCACCAAATTGAATTCTTTTGGAAACCATAGCCGTTGTTGCGCGTGCGCGCGCACTGGTCCAGAGCGCAGTCTAACTGCTGATCATTCATGTTTGCGCCGGTCTCGGAGGGATAAACACACGGTCCTAGGTGAGTCGAAGCGCTCGTCTCAATACTATTTCCCGGTTCGACTCCGGGATAATAATGCTTTATTTTATTTTCCCTGCTCAGCCCACATTAAACTCCCCATCCGAGTCCAGAGCCGCTCTTCAGCTCGGTTCTGATTCTGCTCACGCGCCGCTCCTTCAGCCTGTTAGCTACACAGCTAATTTACAGCTGCACTACAGTCAGAGCTGCTGTTCTAGAGAATTAATCAACACCTTCTGACCAATCAGAGTCCAGGATTCAGCAGTGTGTGTGTGTGTGTGTGTGTGTGTGTGTGTGTGTAATCATACTGTACATATGGTCATGAGCGAGAACCAAGCAGCTCTAATTCGTCACGTTAGCCAATTTACGTGAAGCGTTTATTATTGTTACTCAAAGTCGCGTTCTTGTAACTGATGCTCTCCTGTTTCCTGGTTTGTGGTTAAACTGGTGTTAATGGTGATGATGTTCAGTGCCTGTGAGCGCTCGTCCTTGCCGGGGTTGTTTCATTCGAACAAACAATTAGGAACGCTGTGTGTGAAGTCTGACTAATAGTTTGTAATGTTTACACAATGTGTCTCAGCTTGTTCGCAAGAAAAACAAAGACGCGCTACAAAGAGGAATTGTGGGAGCAAAATCCTTCAAATTCGCAAAGCTACTTAAAACGCGATTAACATCGTTTCACCGTGACGTGTCTGAGCGAGAAAACAGCTCCTGCTCATGATGACGACATTGACTGCTTTCGAGCTTCATCAGGAAGTCAAATTCGACTGGATTCAACAACGTCTACACTCTCTTCAGTTAAACCTTTGTATATTTTATCAACAAATTAAATATCAGTATCTTACAGAACACTGTGTCTCTCGGTCCTGTTCAGCTTAAGATGATGCCACGTTTTCTTTTTTCCTCATGAGGAATTTGAAGTCAGTAAAGTAAGCGAAGTGAAATGGAACGATGTCCTCGAGCTGCGTGACGGCTCCAAGGGAAACGTGTTCAGGAATTAGTGCTAATGCTTGCTTACTGATCGCTAATAAGATTTATTTTGATTTCATAATCTTTTTTTTTCCCCAGACACATTTCCACAAAGCAGGAGAAAAATGCCTTAAACTGCACAACCTTTCACCCCGAACACGTCTGTGGCAGATTAAGCAAATCGGGTAAAATTAGACAAAAAACCTATGAGCAGCGATGACGGGGTCCAAGCACTGGGTTACTGTCTGTGTAACATGTGGTAAGAATTCAGACGGAATGCAAAATCTGATTAAAAAAAAAAAGGCACTAAAGATCAGAAAAACAAATACTGTGATTTTGTATGTGTGCAATTACTGATTGTAGTTTTGTACAAAGCACTGCCCCCCCCCCATTCTGCCTCGTAACGCATAGAACCACCAGTATATCAGATCCCAACCTTGATAATGGGTAAAGGGCAATTAACACATGCTGTGCAAATTACAGTGCACAAACTGCACAATACAGGGGTGTTGGTGCTTCTTTCTGATACAACTTCAGTACAGAACAGCTTCTTTACAACTTTATTCATGCAAAAAAAAACAATCGTGTGCAGTATGAGTTAAAATCTGAAATTGGAAAACCTGTTTTTAGCTTGTGATCTTCACAGAATGTTAATCTATACTAATCAATTAACACAAAGACAAAATAATCTTTTGCTAAATAATCTTTTGACATCACAGATGAGGGCGGCACGGTGGTGTAGTGGTTAGCACCGTCGCCTCACAGCAAGAAGGTCCGGGTTCGGGCCCCGTGGCCAGCGAGGGCCTTTCTGTGCGGAGTTTGCATGTTCTCCCCGTGTCCGCGTGGGTTTCCTCCGGGTGCTCCGGTTTCCCCCACAGTCCAAAGACATGCAGGTTAGGTTAACTGGTGACTCTAAATTGACCGTAGGTGTGAATGTGAGTGTGAATGGTTGTCTGTGTCTATGTGTCAGCCCTGTGATGACCTGGCGACTTGTCCAGGGTGAACCCCGCCTTTCGCCCGTAGTCAGCTGGGATAGGCTCCAGCTCGCCCGCGACCCTGTAGAACAGGATAAAGCGGCTACAGATAATGAGATGAGACATCACAGATGTTGTGGGTGGGACAAAACAATCATTTTCTTTTATGACGTGTCAGAAATCTTACGAGGATGAGCACAAACACTGACCCCGGTACATTTCTCCTTTTTTTTTTTTTTTAGGACTATATGGAGTTGCTGCTGGTAACTAGAGCAGTTTCTTTGATTCAGTGGTGTCAAAAACCTCTCGCTGTTTATACACACAGTTCAAAATAACACCATTTATCTCCACATGATGAGTGAAGTGTGAAAGCTGGAGAAACGAGCCGGTCCTGTCGCAAAGCAGCAAGTAAATCCTTACTAATACAGAATGATCCATAATCTGTCAGTAAATGCTGGTTACGCTTGTCGTTTTCTCCACCTGTTCATCAGCAGCTCATTTCACAACACCTCACGACTGCACGAAACTGATTGATCTCACATTAAATAATCATTAAATAATAAAACATTAAATAATCAATCAGCGTGTCTCTGATTAGGTTTGTTTCTCCCTTCGTTAAGGAGGCGATTAGTTGGATAATGTTCCAGTTTGAGTTAACATTACATTATACAAACTAAATATTAATGATTTTTTAAAAATGAGTTTGCGCTCTGAATATTTATGAGCAGTGGGCGGTCCGAGTGAAAATGGGATGTGACCTGGAGAGGCACAAATCTCACTCTACCCATGTAACATTATAAATGTATTAAAATATATGAGCATGATTTTCAGAGGAATGTCCAAAACATGCATACAAGTAAAAGATAAGGAATTTTAATGTCTAAAATGTCGAATATAAATTTTTATAAATGATCAGTAAGTGATATTAAACAGAACAGAAGTGTTGTTCTTATTCAGTCTGCTAAACAAACCAACAAGTCTGTGCTCTGCTTTTGCTGCTCTCGGCTGTCCTGATTGATTTTGAGCAGTGTTTATTTTACACACACACACACACACACACTTGGATGAGCAGTGCCAAGCAGTGGGCATTTCTGGCAGTAAAATATGAATCAGCGCTGTGCGGTCAATAAGTTGTCAGGTGCTAATAAGTGGCGTCGTATTTTTGTGATATGTGGAGCGCTCCATCATTCTGAGTGCTCGGAGATTTATCGAAAATCCATCGCCACGGCGACTGGAGCGTGAGGTAATGCAGCACTTAGTAAATGAACTCGAAAAACCCCCGAAGTGTTCAATTGAAATTTATTATTTGAATTGAATTCCCAAAACAAAACTCCTTCAGTCCAAACTTTGTCATCAGAATTCATGAATCCGAACGCAAATGTTATTTTTCGTCTCCGTCGTGTCTCTGTGGTCATGACGAGATGAGCGCTGACGTTATTTACAGTCCATTAGCGTCAGGTGTCCTCTCAGACGGCACCGAAGTTCTCACATCAGCCCACTGCTGCTGTTATTACTCTTCTGAGACGTGAGACATGAACAGAACGTCATCTTTTACACAACTTGAAATACATCACATACACCAAGCTCTCGCTCTTTACCACTGAAGCAGGAGCTTTTCGTAATATTGATGCGTCTCCTCTGTCCTCAAGGAGACACGAGGAATGTCCCTCTGATTAATTTTATCACTGTGAGAAATATTTGAGTTTTTATGGCTTTGGATAATTAAAGACAATAACGCTGTCGTTCCATCTCGTTTAACTTGTTCCATCACTCATCTCAAGTGGCTCATAACACACTCGTGAACCCGGTCAGGGTCACATGGCTGAGGGTCACCTTGTGCTGGAGAAGTGTTTTACAGAAAAAAAGGAAAAGAAATACCTCTTTCTGTAATATTGACCAAAAAATGAAATGAACACGTGTAGTCAATCGGCCGTGATGTGCTTAGTGTCTGGAGTTTGTTTAAAAGTAATAAAAGTTGACAGTTTATAGAGGTGCCAATATTTATAGTTCAGTCATAACATTTTATGATTGTTGAGCTGTTTCTATGCCGATACTGGAGACACCTGAAAACTACACATTTTTGCTTCATGTTCAGACTGATCGAAGATAAAATGCACCTGGGAAAAGGAAGCTGAGTCACTGAAGGGGAAAGGACGCAGAATAAAAAAAAGAAAAGAAAAAATAATTAAAAAAAACAAGACGGTGGAACTGGACTGTAGTTTGTAAATAAAAATGTGAGGATCTGTTTATCATTAATCAGTGTCTGACGGGACTTTTGTTTCACTGATTTCTTCCTGCTGCTTGTTGAACTCTTGGAAAAAAATTTAATGTTAACTCAGGGCACGAACTAGACGAATAAATCTGCATTACGAATACATATTCAAATCAAGCGTGAACATTATTCTCATCTAAATGATTTCTGATGTACCTTATACAGCGCCGCCTTCAGACTTTAAGCCACACCCCCTGTATGAGTCTGATTAAGGAGATACGCTGTGGGATGAGTGACACATGTTAAACTGATAGCTGTAAGCTTCCATTTTATATAATCAGGACTTCCTGCAGGACTCGGAGAGTAAAGTTCAGGAATGGGTTTGGAGTATTACTGGCATTTTGCGATAAAGTGCGAGATAAAGTGTGTGCACGTTTCATTTTTGCCTCGCAGCATATCTCAGGGTTAACGATACAAATCCTCATGTGGTATCATCATGGCGAAATGCCGTCCCACCCTGCAGCATCCTCATGAATCAGGATTAAGGTGCAAATCTTTGCACTCAGGTTATTATAACTCATTTACAGGCCCAGGATTAGCATCGACAAGAAGCTCCTGGCATGAGTGATCCGTACTGTGCTTCTCACACTGAGGGCAGACGAAGGCTCGTCCTGTCGCTGGGAAAAGGCCTGCAGCTCTACACACCGAGGATAAAAGGAAAGTGATGGAAAGAAGTTGGGGATTAGGCGAGGATCTGTGTAGATGTGTCATCAGTCATCACTAGCTTCACTTTTGTCTCGCCGGAGAGAGAGAGAGAGGGAGAGAGAGGGTGGATCTGCCGTGTAGGACGTGCACTTAGGACGTCTCGTCTTTATGGCTTCAGCACATGCAGCTCAGGCGTTGTTTACTGAGCACCGAGGGCTGATTAAAGCTTCCCGCTTCGGGGCGAACCGGCGTGAGCCACAGATCTGCACCGTCACCACGTCCTACACTCACATTCATCACCAGACTCAATCATCATCATCATCTTCATCAAAGAGCTTTCAGGACATGGCAGCGAGTTGCTTTGCACATTTAATCAGCCTTATTATTCACTGAAACAGCATCCAGTTTAATGTTGTTTTCATGAAGCTTTTCGACTCAACTGCATTCATCATAACTTTGCTGAACTTTGACCCAGATTTCGTATTACGGCAGACGTAACAGATGGCGATGACGTCTGAAGGGGCGGGACATAGTGTTTTAGTGGCTGGAGCGCTCTATTGGATAAGCTTTTATATCAAACTTCCTGAGCTGATTTTAAATTATTCCTCTAAAGGAAATTTCTCACAAATAAACAAATCGAGCTAAAGCTCGGTCTTTGTCTGTCCTTTATTTAAAAAAAAAAGCTGCATGTTGAATTTGTTCTTAATGATATAACCACTAAAGTGATGAAAATAGATGGGACTTTTTTTTTCTCGTCATAACTCCATCGTGTGTGATGTCGTTTTCCGTGAGCACAGCGGAGGCATTTCTCCACAAAAATTATATCAGTGCAGGATTAGAAAAGGAATCAAAATAAAGTAGTGGCTAGTTTATTGCCTGGTTATTTAAGATATATATACCTGCTTATCTTCCATCTGTCTGATGTGTGACATGGTGTGGTGAAACAAAGTCAGGATCGCGTCTGGCTTCAGCTATCATTTCTGCTTCGCGTCTTGCTTCTTCCCAGTGATTTTTTCCCTCTACAAGTCCTCCACAAATCCACAATCTTCTGTAAAATGCTCACTGAAGCCACTCTGCCAAACATCTCAGATCCAGGACGGAACGAAGAAGAGGTGCAGAATTCTACATCACGCAGCGCCACCCTCATTTTTGTCTCCTAATACATCCATGCAATGTATCTGGCTAATCCAGTACGGCCACGCCTGGGGAAATGGCCCAATGGACTGATGCTACAACTTTAACATATTTATTTAAGCAAAAATCCACTTAATTTTAACGTCTAGAACAGCGTTTCTCAACCTTTTTTCAGTCACGGCACCCTTCAGAAGTATGCAAATTCTCAAGGCACCCCCATGTAAAATATACGCAGTCACGCTGACCATACGCTGACCCCAGCAGTGACGTTGTGACATGGGAAAGGGGGCCGTGAGACAAATTTTGATGATGCATGAGGCAGCGATGATCTGCATTAGTGTAACTATTGTTTTTTGGAATTTCCATCTCATCTCATTATCTGTAGCCGCTTTATCCTGTTCTACAGGGTCGCAGGCGAGCTGGAGCCTATCCCAGCTGATTACGGGTGAAAGGCGGGGTTCACCCTAGACAAGTCGCCAGGTCATCACAGGGCTGACACATAGACACAGACAACCATTCACACTCACATTCACACCTACGCTCAATTTAGAGTCACCAGTTAACCTAACCTGCATGTCTTTGGACTGTGGGGGAAACCGGAGCACCCGGAGGAAACCCACGCGGACACGGGGAGAACATGCAAACTCCGCACAGAAAGGCCCTCGCCGGCCACGGGGCTCGAACCTGGACCTTCTTGCTGTGAGGCGACAGCGCTAACCACTACACCACCGTGCCACCCGTGCTGCTTTTTTTGGAATTTTAATTCATTTTATTTATTTCAATGTTAGAATATATAATTTTTTGATGGCACCCCTAATGAAGCCTGATGGCACCCCGGTTGAGAAAGGCTGGTCTAGAACATCTTGTATTATATTAATGTATAATGATGACATTTCCTAACCCCATAATTTCAAAATTCCCTGGTTAATTGCTTTAAATCAATGTATGTGTGCTGTTTGTTTGTAAAATTAGCTCAAGTAGCATGTTAGCAACCCACATTGGCGTGTTAGCTGCCACATTTCAACTTTGTAGTGAATCACATTGATGAAGAATTAATGAATAGCCACAGTTGAAATGTGAGGTTGGTAAATCCACACTCAGAGAGGATGATTATTTGTTGCTCATGTTCCAGGCCCAGCTTGATCACAGCTGTGTTTCACAGAGTGTCTGTGTGTCTGTCCGGGGCTCGACACTAGCCAGGCTTCCATTGCAGTGTTGCGCAAAATAGAAGCAATTTTATTTTTAAAAAGTTGATGAAACACAATTAAGAATAAATGCTGGGTTTTCTCTTCTTGCGATAGTTGTTTTAATTGCATCCGCTGCGATAGCCGTGGTAGTGTTTAATCCAGTGTGAAAAATGTGTTCCCATTTCAGTTTTGTGAAATATTGCTTTGTTGAATCGTCTGTAAAACCACCTCATGCGAGCGTATAAACATGTTTGCAGTATTTGAGTTTGTTTTTCTTAAATTCACATGTCCATTATTCTTTTTTTTTAGTTCGCAGTTTCAAATTGCACATTAAGCAGGTTTATGGAAACTCATCGACTGAAAATACTGACCAACATTAAACACAGGCTTGGGTCACTCATGAGTAATTCCAAAACTGAAGCTGAAACACTCATCTAATTACATGATAACATGAGATAATTAGCAGTTATTCCACGAAATCGAGTCGTACATGAGCTAACAGCCGACGAGGCACGTAGCACCAAGCTTGAGTGGAATAACTGTTTTATTCTATCCACATTCACTGGATTTTGAGAAACAGAACATTTTTTTTTTGCAATTTTGATAAATAAAAACTTTATACAAAACATCCAACAAAATAATTTCTGCTTAGAATGTAAACAAACCGGTGAAATGACAGGAGCAATTTGTGAAAAATGTGATAATAATAATTATTGAAAAAAAAGATATGTTCTTACCATTAAATACTTTTATTCCATATTTTGTTGCTTTTTTTGTATTTTTGGGGTTTTGTTTTCGAGTAGAGTTTTGATTTCATCCTCGGTTGGTTCAGCAACACGCTCCGTTGTTTTGTTTTTCTCTACTTATGGTATATGAGCTGATATTCTAGTAGTAGAGTAGCCAATCAGAGAGCATGATTGCTCATATCCAGTGAATGTGGAGAGAATAATAAACTATATATATTACAGATTTCCCCCAAGGTATCAATAAAGTGCATCCCTCCATCCCCCCCCCCCCCCCCCCCCCCCCCGCTGTAGTTGATCTGTAACTGCCTCATGTTCAGTGCTTCCATTGCAGCTGTGTGTAGTTTATTACAGACTTAAACCGTTCTATAAAAACCACATCTGCTTTGTGTTTGTGCTTTTCTCCACAGCTTCTTAATTCCCATGTGTCGTTTGTTCTGCTGCTGATCCACCCGTTATTTTCTTTTCACACCAGATACAGCAGCGTGCAAAAGGAACGAAACTCTGTACAGCAAGGATGGTTTTTTTAATAATGAACTGAAATGTTTCTCCATCATTTTAAAGTGTATTATCTTCATATTGTTATTAACGACAGAATGATATCTGCTGCTGTCAGGTTTGTTTTTTCCAACCCCAAAGTTTTCCCACAGCAGCACGTTGGTGCATCACACAGTTTTCAAATAAGGGATTGTTTTCATTCTGAGTAGAGTTTGGGAATCAAATCAAATCAAACTGTGAACCAGATTTCCTGCATCATAACAGTGTTATTCATTCAGAGTTATTCATTAACTTAAACTTAATGATGAAAATTTTAATTTACAACCCCGATTCCAAAAAAGTTGGGACAAAGTACAAATTGTAAATAAAAACAGAATGCAATAATTTACAAATCTCAAAAACTGATATTGTATTCACAATAGAACATAGACAACATATCAAATGTCGAAAGTGAGACATTTTGAAATTTCATGCCAAATATTGGCTCATTTGAAATTTCATGACAGCAACACATCTCAAAAAAGTTGGGACAGGAGCAATAAGAGGCTGGAAAAGTTAAAGGTACAAAAAAGGAACAGCTGGAGGACCAAACTGCAACTCATTAGGTCAATTGGCAATAGGTCATTAACATGACTGGGTATAAAAAGAGCATCTTGGAGTGGCAGCGGCTCTCAGAAGTAAAGATGGGAAGAGGATCACCAATCCCCCTAATTCTGCGCCGACAAATAGTGGAGCAATATCAGAAAGGAGTTCGACAGTGTAAAATTGCAAAGAGTTTGAACAGATCATCATCTACAGTGCATAATATCATCAAAAGATTCAGAGAATCTGGAAGAATCTCTGTGCGTAAGGGTCAAGGCCGGAAAACCATACTGGGTGCCCGTGATCTTCGGGCCCTTAGGCGGCACTGCATCACATACAGGCATGCTTCTGTATTGGAAATCACAAAATGGGCTCAGGAATATTTCCAGAGAACATTATCTGTGAACACAATTCACCGTGCCATCCGCCGTTGCCAGCTAAAACTCTATAGTTCAAAGAAGAAGCCGTATCTAAACATGATCCAGAAGCACAGACGTCTTCTCTGGGCCAAGGCTCATTTAAAATGGACTGTGGCAAAGTGGAAAACTGTTCTGTGGTCAGACGAATCAAAATTTGAAGTTCTTTATGGAAATCAGGGACGCCGTGTCATTCGGACTAAAGAGGAGAAGGACGACCCGAGTTGTTATCAGCGCTCAGTTCAGAAGCCTGCATCTCTGATGGTATGGGGTTACATTAGTGCGTGTGGCATGGGCAGCTTACACATCTGGAAAGACACCATCAATGCTGAAAGGTATATCCAGGTTCTAGAGCAACATATGCTCCCATCCAGACAACGTCTCTTTCAGGGAAGACCTTGCATTTTCCAACATGACAATGCCAAACCACATACTGCATCAATTACAGCATCATGGCTGCGTAGAAGAAGGGTCCGGGTACTGAACTGGCCAGCCTGCAGTCCAGATCTTTCACCCATAGAAAACATTTGGCGCATCATAAAACGGAAGATACGACAAAAAAGACCTAAGACAGTTGAGCAACTAGAATCCTCCATTAGACAAGAATGGGTTAACATTCCTATCCCTAAACTTGAGCAACTTGTCTCCTCAGTCCCCAGACGTTTACAGACTGTTGTAAAGAGAAAAGGGGATGTCTCACAGTGGGAAACATGGCCTTGTCCCAACTTTTTTGAGATGTGTTGTTGTCATGAAATTTAAAATCACCTAATTTTTCTCTTTAAATGATGCATTTTCTCAGTTTAAACATTTGATATGTCATCTATGTTCTATTCTGAATAAAATATGGAATTTTGAAACTTCCACATCATTGCATTCCGTTTTTATTTACAATTTGTACTTTGTCCCAACTTTTTTGGAATCGGGGTTGTAATATGAAATGGAAAAGAAAAACTTTTCAGATCGTCTTTTTTTTTTTTAGAAGTTATTCTGTATTGTTGTTCATGTAATGTCTCTTTATTTATCTATTTATTTATTTATTGCTAGCTATTTTTCTTAATTTTTTCAAATGACACAATTCACAATTTATTCTAATGCATGAGCTGTGCAACATTCTTTATTATTCCAGACTTCGGTAATAAAGTTTTGGGCAGCCGTGTTGAAATGCGTGTCCGTTTCCACGGTGTGTATCGATTTAGCTTTTATAATAAATTCACCTCTCAGAAACGAGCGTTAATAGATTTTGAAACAAGCATTAATAGCGTATAGAACATTTACGATCAGGGTGTTTTATGTGCGTGGAGAAAAATCAATAGATGTGATAGAAGGTCTCGGGGTTATCGATTATTCTGCTCTATGAATGAATGTACTTCAGACGTATGATTATTGGGATTTTACGGGAGCAAGTTGCTCGTTTGGATTTTACAAAGACAGAGTGTGGGAGAGAAACGGAGCGAACGAGCGCTAAGACATTCTTGTGTTAACCTTTAACGTGGCTCGGTCATTAGGATGCCACTGCACGGGTTGCTGTGGCGCTGTGTTCGAGCTCAGAGCTGTGTGAATGTGAAGACACTCTCTAAACATTCAGCGGTGAGAGCAAACAAACCCCCCCTTCCCCATTCGCCTCCTATTCAATCGAGCGCTCAATCAGCCCTCAGAGAATCCAGTGCTTATAATGGTGAAAATAATGACAGCAGTACTGTAGCGTAGAAACGAATAAATCACAATTTTTCACACTTTGACTTGCTCTCATGATGTCCGAGGTATTTTTGCGCTTGCAAGATGGCATCTCTAGAAGTCTGTAAGTCGTTCATTGTGTCATCAGACTTGGCTTGCACTTTAATACCACTTTTAAACTGCATCTGTGACGCTCTTCCTGTGTTTGATTTCCCACCAACAAGCCCCGAAGAGCACGCAAATAAAACTTAACTAGCTTTTCTCCTGTCACTGAGTTGTTTAAACTCCCACGTTTTAAATCCCATCTTCAGGCTCTCCGTCTGTCTCAGAACCAAACCTTTCCTTCAATTTAGCATTTTTATGAGATTTGTTGCTTTGTCTAAAAAAAAAAACTGTTAACCAATCACTCGGTTCACCCGAGATGGAATTCCTTCTCCGGTGGCTTGTCTTTCATCTGTAATACCTCTCTGTTTACCCTCTGACAAGTTAATTCACATGCATGAGAGCAGAAAGTGGAGCCTTGTGGATCTTTCCCATCGCGTTTCAAACGGCCGGCCACCGTCTCGCCTCTCCTCTCTCAAGCAGGCTTTTCACGCAGGCTTTAGGAAGTTGTTTAAGGTATTTGCTTCTCCCCCATCCCAACACCCCACCCTCCCTTTTCCATCTATTCATCTGCACAAGGCAAATCCTGGGAGGCAGCACTTGTTGATATGTCATAAGACGCTTTACGTGAGTCATCAAGGCCCAGATGCGGCATGCGTCTTATTTGAACAGCTGCATTTCCACTCCACACTTCGTTATCGCCGCTATTGTCGTGCTGCCATCCAAAGAGCTCGTTTCATCCAAAGAACAGAAAGAAAACTTTCGGATCTTGTTTGATTTTTTTTTTTTTTTTGCAGTTTGTTCAAAGAGATACTCGGCGTAAAGGGTTCAAACCGTGACTGTATGAGTTCAGTGTCGCAAACAGCTCCTGAATTCTGCTGGAACCTGTTACACAGCTGCAGATTCATATCTACCATAGCAGTCAAAAGTTTGTACACCCCTTCTAAAGTCAGTGTTTTTTCCTTAATGATTTTTATCAATTAAAAGTCACTTCATGTCTTAAAGTAATGATGGATGTTGTTTCTCTTTACTTAGTTGTTCAGTTCTTGATGTAATATGGATTACTACAGTTATGGTGTTTATGTGTATTTTAATTGTTTATTATTTACTGTTTGATCTCAAACGCATTAAGAAGGCAAGAAACTTGTCCACTAATTACCTTTTGATGAAGCACGTGTTAATTGAAAAGTATTCCAGGTGACTCCCTCATGAAGCTGGTTAAGAGAATGCCAATAGTGTGGAAAGAGTCATCAAGGTAAACACTAGATACTCTAAAGAATCTAAAATATCAAACTTTTTTTAACACTTTTTTTTTGTTTAGACATAATTCCAGATATGTCCCAGATGTTATTTCATAGTTTTGATGTCTTCAGTTTTGTTGTACAGTGTAGAGAAAAGTCACAATACAGAAACACCTGTCAATGAGTAGAACAGGGGTATACAAACTTTTGACTGGTGCTATAAGGTGGAACCTATCTTGCTATAATGCGAAATGTTATAACTAGAAAGGTTTCTTGTTATAATGTGATGATAAGTTTGCATGTCGTAAAAATATGAAAATGTCTCGTTATAACAATAAATGTGATACTGATCCATTTACACTTCTTTAATATTTTACTATAACCTGTATGAGATCCAAAGAGTCCTGGTTCTTGATGATCCTGGGATTTGAGCTCACAACCTTCCAGCCACTAGTGCAGATCCCTAACCAGAGCCAAGACACAACCAAGTCAAAGGTTATTTTTGATGTAAACATGCAACACAGAGCTGTGACTTCAGACTCCTCGTACGGGTCCAGAGTTCGATTGCTATACCCAGAAAACTTGACACACAATTTTAGTTCCTGTCCTGTGTTTAAACCTGATTCAACCATGGGTGTGGGGTCGTATCTCCCCAGGTTTAACTTCAGCATGAAATCCATTTTTACACAGAGCCACGTGTACCAATCACACAGTGGGTTTGAACATATTTCTGTCATATCACAAGCTGGATAGGCCACACCCACGAGACAATCTGCAGGCTTGAAGGTTTTATTATAATACGTAGAGATTTCTGGTTGGCTCCTTCAATCTCGAAAGATCATGGTGATCTGCACCAGGGGTCATCCATCAGTTATTGAGTTGCAGCACCTAGTATGACTGTATAGGCCGATGTGTGAACCACATGGTCTGCTACAATTGCTGCAGGTGAAGTTGCTTGGTCGGGTGTCTTTTGGTGCCGACTGCGGTCTCTACTGTCGTCGGAGCCTCCTCTCCCCCCACCGGGTCTCTCTCCTTTCCTTGGCTTCCCCAACGACGGCCTTGGTGGTGGACTACCAGCCGGCACGGTCTGAGGCTGCCGTCTCTAGGACTGCGGGGTTGAAGCCGCCTGCCCTCAGGTCACGCTTGCACACGTCCTTGTAGCGTAGTGCGGGTCATCCTGTGGGTCTGGAGCCTGTGGCCAGCTCACCATACAGCGCGTTTGGGATGCGGCCGTCGTCCATGTGGCTGACTTGGCCTAGCCAGCGCAGGCGTCTCTGGGTCAGCATGGCAAACATGCTGGGCATCCCTGCCTTGGCCAGGACATTGGTGTTGGTGACACGGTCCTGCCAGGTGATGCCCAGAAGTCTTCGGAGACAGCGCATGTGGAAGGCGTTCAGTCTGCGTTCTTGCCGGGAGTAGATGGTCCATGCTTCGCTTCCATAGAGGAGAGTGCTCAGCACGCAGGCCTGATACACTCTCATTTTGGTGTTGGTCATGAGCATGATGTTGTCCCAGACTCTCTTTGCAAGATGGGCCATTGCTGTTACTGCTTTGCTGAGCCACACGCTCAGCTCAGTATCGAGAGAGAGGTTGCTGGAGATGGTGGAGCCCAGATAGGTGAACCTATCCACCACTTCGAGGGTGTGGTTGCCGATGGTGATGTGGGGAGCTCTGCTGATGTCCTGGCCCATGATGTTGGTCTTTTTCAGGCTTATAGTGAGCCTGAACTCGTTGCAGGCATCTGCAAAGCGGGTGATGAGTCGCTGTAGCGTTTCCTCGGTGTGGGCGGTGAGGGCGGCATCGTCTGTGAAGAGTATCTCTCTGATGAGGACCTTCTGCACTTTCGTCTTTGCTTGGAGGCATGCCAGGTTGAAGATGCCCCTGTCACTCCTGGTGTGGAGGAAGATGCCATCTTTGGACTGTCGGAAGGCGTGGCACAACAGCAGGGAGAAGAACAAGCCTAAGAGAGTCGGATTGAGGACGCACCCCTGCTTGACACCGCTCTTGATTGGGAAGGGGTCCGAGGATGATCCATCATACTGAGCAGTGCCGCTCATGTTGTCATGGAAGGATGTGATCATCCTCAGGAGCTTGGGGGGACATCCAATCCAGTGTAGGAGGGTGAAGAGTCCTTCTCTGTTGACCAAGTCGAACGACTTGGTCAGGTCGATGAAGGCGATGAGCAAGGGTCGTCTCTGCTCATGGCACCTCTCCTGTAGCTGTCTCAGGGAGAAAGCCATGTCAATGGTCGATCTGGCCACTCTAAAGCTGCACTGTGCCTCTGGGTACACCCGCTCGGCGAAGAGCTGCAGTCTGTTGAGGACAATGCAGGCGAAGGGTTTGACGACGATGCTGAGGAGTGAGATACCACGATAGTTGTTCCAATTGCTGCGGTCCCCTTTGTTCTTGTACAGTGTGATGATCTTGGCATCATGCATGTCCTGGGGTACTGTCCCTTCCTCCCAGCACTGTAGCAGAAGCTCGTGTAGGTGGCCCAAGAGGGAGCTTTCCTTGCTGGCTTTGATGACTTCAGGCGGGATGCCATCGCTACCTGGACCTTTACCACAGGCTAGCAAGTCAATGGCCTTGCTGAGCTCCTCAATGGTGGGTGGGGTGTCCAGCTCCTCCATGATGGACAGTGGGGTGGTCTCTTCAATGGCTGTGTGTGTGACTGTGTTCTCCCTAGAGTAGAGCTCCTGGTAATGCTCTGTCCATCTCTCCATCTGTTTGCTGCGGTCAGTGATGACTTGCCCAGAGGCAAATTTGAGGGGAGCAGTCTTGATGATGCTTGGGCCAAAAGCTTTCTTCATGCCATCGTACATGGCTCAGACGTTGCTAAGGTCTGCCGATACCTGGATGTCCTGGCACAACTTCAGCCAGTACTGGTTGGCGCATCTCCTGGTGGTCCGCTGGGCATTGCTTCAGGCTGTGCGTAAAGCAGCAAGTGTCTTTACTGAAGGCTGTCTATTGTAAGCGAGGAGAGAGGCTTGCTTGGCAGCAATGGCAGGCTCCATCTTGACAATCCCTGCCTCGAATCAGTCCTCATTCTTCCTCTCTCTCTTCCCAAAGGTGTCTGTGGCAGACCTGTACACAGTGTCGCAGATGTAGTTCCACTGTGATGTGGCACTGTCAGTGGGGCAATCCTGGAGGGCACCATCGGTGACTCTGGCGAAGCGCTGATGCAGCTCAGGCATTGACGTCCTGGCTGTATTGATACTGGGACGACCTTTTTGCTTGGAGCGGTGGATTCGTCTGGGGCGAAGACATAGTACCTTGCTGGCAACCAGGGAGTGGTCAGTGTCACAGTCGGCACTGTGGTAGCTGCGTGTGACAAGCACCTGGTTCAGTAGGGATCTTCTGGTGATGACGAAGTCTAACTGGTTCCAGTGACAGGACCTGGAGTGCCTCCAGGACACCCTGTGGTGAGGCTTGGTGGAGAAGAAGGTGTTGGTGAGGCAGAGGTCGTGGTAGGAGCAGAGCTCAAGCAGTCGCTGGCCATTCTCATTGAGCTTGCCAATGCCAAAGCGACCAATGCAGCGGGGCCAGGAGCTGTGGTCTGCACCCACTCGGAATTGAAGTCACTGAGCAGGAACAGGTGCTCCTTTGCGGGAATCTTTTGAATCCTGGCCTCAAGCTCCTTGTAGAATAGATAGATAGATAGATAGATAGATAGATAGATAGATAGATAGATAGATAGATATATCGATCGATCGATCGATCGATCGATCTTTATTGTCCCCTCAAGGGAAATTGTCTTCACCAACTGTCAGACTTGAAACAGCTACAACATATAAGTACAATAAAGACATAACCAACATTAAACAGGTATAAAATGTGTACACAGAGACAGAAGACATTCAGACAAAAACAAACGACAGGCATCAAGACATTGAACAGATATCAAATCAAATATCAAATCAAATCAAGTCAAATATGCTCACTTAGACAAGAAACCATTCAGACAGTAAGCCTACAACATATCTGCATCAGACAGTCCGTCACTATTTACCCAGTCCAGGAAAGTCCGTACAGGGTTACTGGGGGAGTCAGTTCAATGCATAGATGGCAGACGGTACAAAACTCTTACTAAAACGTGCCCGTCTCCATCTTAAAGTCCTATACCTGCGGCCAGATGGGAGCAGTGTGAAAGTGGGTAAAGAGGGTGATTGTGGTCTTCAATTATTGACACTGCAAGGCGTGTGACAACTTTGAGGTTGAGCTCAGCAAGGTTGCGTGTGGGGTGGTGAATGATTTTGGATGCTGTGTGTGTGATTTTTGTCAATTTATTTCTGTTGGAGGTGGAGAGCATATTATAGAAGCAGGGTGAACAGTACAGTAGAATAGGCTGAATAATGCTGGAGTACAGAAGGAACAGAAGATGAGAGGCGACAGAGAGAGCACTGAGCTTGTGGATGACATAGAGCCTTTGTTGAGACCTCTTGTGGATGTTAGTGATGTGTTGATCAAATGTCAGCTTATTGTCTATAGTGAGTCCCAGGTACTTGAAATGGCTGACCTGTTCAACCTTCTGATTATGGATGAGAGTGGAGGGCAGAACAGTGGTGTCTGAATTATGAAATACCATTTCCTTTGTTTTTGCCACATTGAGTTCCAGAAAGTTATCTGTGCACCACTGGGTAAAAAGGGAGATGGATGATTGGTAGGCCGTGATGGAGTCATTGTCGCTCAGCAAACCTAGGATGGCAGTGTCGTCAGAATATTTAAAATATGTGGTGACGGGTGAGGGGCTGATACAGTCGTTGGTGTAGAGGGTGTAGAGGAAAGGGCTAAGAACGCAGCCTTGCGGAGCTCCCGTGTTAGTGATAATGGTGGATGATGTCACTGTGCCTATCCTGACAGCCTGTGGTCTGTTGGTGAGGAAGTTGTGAATCCAGTGGATGAGGGGTGGTGGAATGTTGAGGTGGCAGAGTTTCTTGATCATCTGGTGGCGTTGAATGGTGTTAAAAGCTGAACTAAAGTCTACAAAGAGGATGGCTGCGAAGTTGCCCGGTGATTCCAGGTGTTGCAGGAGGGGGTGGAGAAGGCATGCAACAGCATCCTCCATCCCCCTGCTGGCCCTGTAGGCAAACTGGTATGGGTCCAGCAGGGGGCGGACAATTGGCAGTATGGTGTGGAGGATGAGCTTTTCCAGGCATTTCATGATGATGGAGGTGAGTGCAACTGGCCGGTAGTGGTTGGGTTCACAGGGGCATGTGTTCTTAGGTACAGGGATGATAGCTGAGGTTTTCCAGATGGTGGGTATGGTTGCTGACCTATACGAGTCCCAGAAGATGGCATGAAGAGGGGGGGCCAGTTCTGTATGTGTCTGAATGCGTCCTTAGCCTCAGCTGTAGAGCAGAGTGTGGGGGCATAGATGCTAAGGATGTTCGCTGGTCCAGAGTAGGTTGTGAGGCGGAGGGAGAGGATTCGTGCTGATCCTGCAGAAGATGGTTTGATTGAGGACAGGAGCGAGTTTCGCATTGTGAAACCTACACCGTAGAGTCGGTGCTCATGTGGCTCCTGCCCCTGCCAGAAGAATGTGTAGTTCTTCTCCTTGAGGCTACCACTGGAGGGGAGTCTCGTCTCCTGCAGTGCAGCAATGTCATTGTTGAGTCTCTGTAGCTCCCGATCGATGATTGATTGCTGTTTTCCTGGCATTGTTAATTTGCTGGAGGTCGTCAGAGAGGCCAGGACACATTGTTTTGACATTCCAGGTTGCCAGCCTCAAGGTTGGCGTCTTTGTCTTGTTTTCTTTCTTGCTTGGTGCAGTGATTACAGTCTGTCTTTCGGCTTTTGGTCTACTCTCCAAGCACCCATTGAAGTGGGTGAACTGTGGCGGGCCAACACCTTACTGGCTGGAGGCTGCCCAGCTTGAGGCAGGCGGTAGCTGGCCAGTGGGACACGATGATCCCCCCCCCCCCCCCCCCCCACCATCGGAAGACAACCCATAGCACCGTGAGTTTATGCCAATCCGCTCTAGGCTTTGAACTCGTAACTGCTGTCTTCCTGCGTTGTTGCTGCCGCTAGTAGCAGCACTGGAGTGACCACTCCAAGGCGCAGGCCTGGGCGATGATATGGAGATCCTGGGATGCCCAGTCGTCAGGATCCCCCTCTTGGCTTTGCTGGCAGTCTCCAACAGAAAGGACGAGCCGATACAGTTGGCGCCAGCACAGCTGCAGGAGTTGCCGGATGGTGACGCAGTGCGATGACCATCCGCCTTTGGAGCTCCACTCTGAATTTTTCTGTCGGGGTTGTCTCCCTTAGCTAAGGGAGATTTCTGGTGCACGCATGGAATCCCATAATGCACTGCATAATGAGTTTGATATGTAAATATCTGGAATGGAAGTCAAAGGTCAAAGGAGTTTATTTTAAAGTGCTCTAAGGGACGTATTGTGGAAGGAGTTGGGGTTATTTCGCTTTCACTATCACACTATAACGACTCGTGAAAGAGTTTCTCGTGCAGTCAGTGCCTCTTAATGTTCCTCAGGAGTCAGGATTCTCCGCTGTGAAGCTCTCCAGTGTGTAGCGTTTCACATCCCTTCACCTCGTAGATGTCTTGATGGTCCTCTACCACCATCACCGTGGAGTGCACATTAAACACTTCGCTGTAACGTGGCAGAACAGGAAAAGATTCCTGATGCGACTGAACACACATATTCACTCCTGAGTAAGTGTGTATGTTTGAAAGTTCCGTTAAATCTCCATCATGTGCTATAGAAAGGACATGTTGGTTTATTGTGTCCTGAAAGACGGTTTAATCCGAACACACACTTCGTCCTGCCGAAGACATTCCTCATGCAGTCAGTAGCTCAGAGCTCGCTTATTAGTGGCTTCAGTGCTTTGTAGCGTCGTCTTTTCACGTCTCCTGGACGAGTCGCTCCAGTCCACAGTTATTTAACAGATGAATGGAGCAATGAGTGCAAACGGACCATTTCCTGCTCTTTCACAGCCACACTGAAGGAGACGAGAAAAAACACAATTAGTGTTTGTGCAGTGAGTAAACAAACATCAGACACATCAAATAGAGCACTGTGTGTGTGTGTGTGTGTGTGTGTGTGTGTGTGTGTGTGTGTGTGTGTGTGTGTGTGTGTGAGGACACTACTAATTGAGGTTTTTTTTTTTTGCTCGTTTACAAACTCTGACCTTTTTGTGTTCAGTGTGTGTGAGTGTCCCGAAAGTAACAGGTAACTGTGACCACTAAAGAGAACACACCTTCCACAGGTAAGTGCTGTCTTACACACACACACACACACACACACACACACACACACACACACACACACACACACACACCTTGATGTCATGGCTAAGAGAAACATCTGGTTTTCCCAGGAAATGCAAAGTAATACACTGTCAAAAAAAAAAAAACTAGTTTCAGTTCTTTAGTAAGTTAATAATTTTATTTACTTTCACTGTTTTTGTTGTTGTTGTTGTTGTTTGTTTTTTGACCAGTACCAGATCTTAAATTCTGGACTCTGATTGGTCAGAAGATGTTAATTAATTCTCTTCAGCAGCAGCTCTGACAATAGTGCAGGGTTATATTAATGTGCTCACTATAGTATGTTCTGGTTTCCATAGTAACAGCTGATTCAGAGGGGCGTGTCCAGCGGACGCTCCACTAATAATAAATGCATTATAAACTATGTAATCTTTGAGTTTTCTTCTGGTGAGGAGATGTTTATGTAATATTTGTGGAAGGAGTCTCCAGTGCCAGCTCTGTGTAGCAGTGGAGGTAAAGCTGATCTCAGGTCAGAGGATTTTACACTTGTGAAGGTAAAATATTGATTAAATTGTGTGGTTTAGTTTCTGATCCCCTGAGGAGCACGACATGACTGAGGGAAGTGCTGAGATGTTTTCTCTGAAGCTGAACAACCCCTGGTGTTTGAGAAAGTTCTTGCAGTAATACACTCTGCGTTCAGGATTACATCACCCGTGTGTGAGTGAGCGAGCGAGACGCGAATGCAGCTTGGAGCTGCTGCCAAACACTCGGCTTCTTCACAAAACAGTTTAATTAATGCTGTCACTAAAACGTCTGCGGTGACGTTCACTTCTACTTCCATATCACTAAGTGCTTCTGTAACTCAGAGAGAGAGAGAGAGAGAGAGAGAGACTGGGGAGAGAGAAAGAAGGAGAGAGAGAGAGATGGAGAGGGGGGAGAGAGAGGGACTGACTCTGGGAGACAGACACAGAGAGAGAGAGAAACAGAGAGAGAGAGACTGGAAAAGATGAAGAGAGAAGGAAAGGGAGACTGGGGCGAGAGAGAGAGATATGGAGAGAGAGACTGACTCTGGGAGAGAGAAAGAAGGAGAGAAAGAGAGAGTGGAAAAGACAGAGAGACAGGGAGAGAGAAAGAAAGAGAGAGGGGGTGAGAGAAAGAAGGAGAGAGGGGGTGAGAGAAAGAAAGAGAGAGGGGAGAGAGAAAGAAGGAGAGAGGGGGTGAGAGAGAAAGGAGAGAGGGGGGTGAGAGAAAGAAGGAGAGAGGGGGTGAGAGAGAAAGGAGAGAGGGGGGTGAGAGAAAGAAGGAGAGAGGGGTGAGAGAAAGAAGGAGGGGGAGAGAAAAAGAAGGAGAGGGGGGAGAGAGAAAGAAGGAGGGGGGAGAGAAAGAAGGAGAGAGGGGGGAGAGAGAAAGAAGGAGGGGGGAGAGAAAGGAGGAGAGAGGGGGTGAGAGAAATAAAACATCCTTTTAAACAGAGAAATGAAACACTGATGTATTTAATGTGTTTGGTGTCATTTTAATAGCAGAATCTTCACTGATGATGTTACAGTCTGTGTTTCTCAGAGAAACTTGAAATGTTCAGGTATCTCACACACACACACACACACACACACACACACACACACACACACACACACACACACACACGTTCCACATTGCTGACCTTTCACCTGTAACTATTATAACCATGAGGCCTGATGAACAGATGATTACTGCATGTTGGGGAAACGACTCCAAACCTTTGCTTCAGTGCTTCCTCAGGGGGAACCAAGAACAGCTCTATGGAGAACCCTCCAGTAAAGTGTTTATCTGTTCCAAAGGGTTCCATGTAGAACATATGTTTGGGAGTCAAGAACCCTTAATTATTCAATGAAGCCTCAGAGAACCTGTTTTACGAAGTGTGTGTGTGTGTGTGTGTGTGTGTGTGTGTGTGTGTGTGTGTGTGTGTGTGTGTGTGTGTGTGTGTGTGTGAAGTGAGCAAGTGTGTGCTACAAACTCTAAAGTAATGCTGATTATTTTCTTCAACATCTCCAATGTGTCAGGAGTTTAACATTTATCTTCTGTTAAACACTTATAATAAAGGGTTCTGTAAGAGTTCATTTGATAAAAAAAAGTTCTTGTTCTCTTTAAAGGGTTCTGATCAGCTGAAGAATCCTGAACTTTTGGATTGTAGTTGGAGGACCTCCCAGACTTTGGTTCAGTTTGTTTCTGAGAACTCCAGTTTTCATACGAGGAGAACCCAAAATGTCAAAAAGGTTTGGTGTGTTTTCTGTGAGTCCATGAGCTGGAGGGTTGAGTCTCCATAACTGCTGCTACTGTACTCCTAAAACTAATCAATGCTGGAAAGTTGAGAGAAAAGTGTCATTTATTTTTAAAAATGATCTACAGGAGCTTTTTGTTCACTCGTCCTCTGCAGTGTTGGAGCTCTGTGAGTCAACTGTGTTCGGGATCTGAACATGCAGTGACATGTGAAAGCTAAATTCTTGCAGGATCTTGTTATTTGACTAATGAGTCCATCTCTCCATCCTGAAAAAAGACAAAGTGGTGTGCGTGTGTGTGTGTGTGTGCGCGCGCTTTATTTGATTGACAGAACAGAGCAGCCAGTGTTTGTGCAGCACAGTAATTGTACTGCTAGCTTCAGGATGACAGACCCATGTGAGAATTCTCCACTGATCTGTAGATAAACACTGAAATGTTCAGTGAAGACGTGCTGATGGTCGCAACCAAGAGCGAGAGCAGAGAAGCCAGATCAGGAGAACTTCACTTCAACCCTTAGGTGTGTTAATCAGATCCATCTCAGATATGTGCTTCTGATATCATCAGATAAATCATCATGGGACTCTCTGAACGTTCCACTTCATGTGTGTGTGATCACGGTTATTTCACTTTCACTATCACACTGTAGAATCTCGTGGAGAAACAAATGTCTTGTAACGACTCGTGAAAGAGTTTCTCGTGCAGTCAGTGCCTCTAAATGTTCTTCAAGAGTCAGGATTCTCCTTTGAAAAGCTCTCCAGTGTGACCAACATGAAAAGATTCTTGATGTGACTGAATACACTGGCATTCATTCATGAGAAAGTGTTGGAACGAGAGAGTCATGAGTATCAGCTTCATTATTTTACTCAGAATGAGGAGAAACCAAGCAGTGTGTCCAGGGTTTACTTGATTCTGGTTCCAAAGTGCTGAAGCTGAAGTCCTGTGAAGCCCCCTGCTGGAGAACTGAGGTGCTGACTGAGAATTTTGTGTGTGTATATATATATATATATATATATATATATATATATATATATATATGGGTGGCATGGTGATGTAGTGGTTAGCACTGTCACCTCACAGCAAGAAGGTCCGGGTTCGAGCCCCGTGGCCGGCGAGGGCCTTTCTGTGCGGAGTTTGCATGTTCTCCCCGTGTCCGCGTGGGTTTCCTCCGGGTGCTCCGGTTTCCCCCACAGTCCAAAGACATGCAGGTTAGGTTAACTGGTGACTCTAAATTGAGCGTAGGTGTGAATGTGAGTGTGAATGGTTGTCTGTGTCTATGTGTCAGCCCTGTGATGACCTGGCGACTTGTCCAGGGTGTACCCCGCCTTTCGCCCGTAGTCAGCTGGGATAGGCTCCAGCTTGCCTGCGACCCTGTAGAACAGGATAAAGCGGCTACAGATAATGAGATGAAATTATATATATATATATATATATATATATATATATATATATATATATATATATATATATATAAACCTGGTGAGTGTCAGGTTATGAAATACGAGTTAATAATCCAGGGTTGTTAGGGTGGGGCCAGAGGATGATATTGATGTTATATCATGCTTAATTGTCACAATATGTACATTTTCTAATATGTCATAGATATCGTGATTAACATTTATCTTTGATTATGACACACACTCACTGTGGCTTTGTTTCAACAACCTGATACATCGTCACAATATTAATTTCATCCAGAGCTGCATTAATGTTCCTCTGAGATCTCATCTCGACTGCAGGAGAGTCGAACCTCTCTGTACAATCTTCTCCAGCATCCCAGAGACTCTCAGAGGGGGTTAAGGTCGGGACTCTGTGGTGGTTAATTCATGTGTAAAATGATTCCTCGTGCTCCCTGAACCACTCTCTCTCTCTCTCTCTCTCTCTCTCTCTCTCTCTCTCTCTCTGAGCCCTAATTTTATTCCCGTACCATTAGGGAAGAAAAAACCCCACTGATGAGATGTGAATCTGGTCATTCAGTTCATTCAGGATGTCAGCTGACTTCATTTTATTGCTCTGTAACATTGCTGAGTCTCGACCTGACCAACTGAACCAACCTCAGATCATCACACTGCCTCCAGAGGCTTCTACAGTGGACACTGCGCATGATGGGGCGGAGCTTCATGAGCTTCCCTTCTTACCCTGACACGCCCATCACTCAGGAACAGGGTCAATCTGGGCTCATCGGACCACATGACCTTCCTCCATCACTCCAGAGTCCAGTCTTTATGCTCCCAAGCAAACTGAAGCCTTTTCTCCTGATTGGTCTCACTAACGAGTGGGTTTCTTACAGACACGCAGCTGTTTAGTCCCAATCCTGGGAGTTCTCATCCCACTGTGAGGGGAAATGATCTGACTTTCACTATTAAACACAGCCCTGAGTTCTACTCTCAATTTTTTTTTACGATTTGACTTCATCAAGTGTGTCAGTGACCTCTGATCAGAGTCGGTCAGGATTTTTTTTTCCGCCCACATTTCTTTGTGAAGTTGTCGGTTCATCTCGATCCTTCAGGGTTTAATAATGCATCGATCAGTTCTGAACCCAATTCCAGTCATTTCAGCTCAAATCTCATTAGTTTTCTTTGCTTGATGCAGGACAATAATCTGACCTTCTGAAACACAGGAACATCTTTTCCACGAGCGCGGGATACACCTTCAACATGGCTGTTAAAGAAACGACTTACTGCATCAGTGAGAGTTAAAAGAACTGTTGCAGCTGAAACTCGTTAATCACTGCAGTAATTATCCAATCAAACACTCTTAAGGATTTGTTTATTTAAATCCAAATGGTGACTTTTTGACTTTTTTTTTTTTTTTGGCCAGGCTGTGTTCATACAGTACTGTGCAAAGTCTTAGGCACCCTATTTCTTTTTAGTGCACACTTTATTTTAATTTAATTTAATTTTATGATTTCTTCATTATCAAGTCAGTACAGAAACACTGTAGATTCCAAACATTAGTTTTCCAGCACAAAGTTAAATGTTACAGAAAGAGACACTTTTCAGACAGTGAAATGAAGGCTGCTGGGTTTTGGTGTAAAATGAAGAAGTGAGTGTGACAGTCAAAGTGTGCAGAAGAACTGTGGCCGGTTCTGTAAGATGCTCAGTAAAACCTACAGATCATTTCCACATAAAACTGCACTCACTGGACCTCAGACGGATATTTTTACATTTTTTAAAAAGCAAAAGGTCGTCTCACACCAAATACTGGCTTTGTTTCATTTATTACTCTTTATTTCTCTTTATAGCATTTTTTAAAAATATAGAAACATTTAATTTAATTATTTTTGAAGGCAGCTTTTCTCAACAGCATTTATTTGATGTGTGTAAGAATTGTAATTAAAAAAAACTGATTGGAAGCAGAAGTTAAAACATTACACATTTTTATAATTTTTTTTCTCAGAATATTTTCCCCCTTTTATTTTTTTTTTGTGGATAAAAGTATCATCACACTCAGTTTTTCACAGTTTTGCTGGAAGTTTCTTGTTAAACCTTTATCCTAACTCGTATCATGTGGAGCAGAAAAGTCTTTCAAAAACTGTGATGTGATGTTTTTGTAAATCCCCTGATCCTCGGGCTGTAGAGAAAATTACTAACTCACAGTTAAATTAAGACCTGAAAAGTGCAGGAGAGGATTTTCCACAAGTTCATAATGTATTACAGTCATTCTGTCTTAATAATAATAATAATAATAATAATAATAATAATAATAATAATAATAGGCATCATTTATGTAACACGTTTCCTTTACTGTATATTCTCAACATTCTTTACAAGGAAAAGAAATTAAAATTCACATAAAGGAGATTAAGAGATGAACACGTTTAGCTAATAAATGTAAAATCTGTAATCAGGATGAAGAAAAAAAAGGCCGGCACGTCTGGATCAATTGTTGAGACGTTGATTGTGCCTCCTCCTGAGCTGTTATTTAATAACTGGTGATAAAAATAGATTTAAAGCCCCGAGGGGACTTGGTGTGACTTTTAAAAGGCTCGAGAGGAATTCTGATTAATGCTGCCTGAGTCTTGGTCTTTAAGGAAACTTGTACGTTAATGTTCTGTGTTCATGATGAGAGGGTTATGAGTTCAAATCCTGAGACTGAGGATGTGAAAGCTGTGTGTGTGTGTGAGAGAGAGAGAGAGAGAGAGAGAGAGACTCTGACTGACTGTAGGACTCTCCAGTCTGGAATTAAACATGAGCTGAAAACCAGTGAACCTCTAAGGTTTACAACATGCAGTTTATTCAGCAACTTCCTCTAAAGATAAAAAGTGAAGTGCTGAGATCCTTCTGATGTCGTTTATTTCTCTGAGGAACATCTGGCCTCAGAGCACATCTGTGTGTCTAAACATGGAAAAGGTTCAAAGTTAATTTAATCTAAGACAGCAGTGCGGTTAGGTTTAGTCCTCCATTACTGGACTAGCTATTGTGTGATAACATTTGAGTTTAAAATCAAACTCAAGTGTAAGATTTAATTATTTTATTCAAATTAATATTACAGAAGGGAATCCTGTCTTAATATCCTTCCTTACAGCATCTTATCAAGTCGAGAAATCCTAAATGAGTAGATAATCAGTCATATCTGTTAGCTAGCAACCACACACACACACACACACACACACACACACACATCTGCTAAACAAACTGAGGACATGTTTCTAATTACTGCACGGCTGTATGGTCCACTGTAAACGCCACGTCTGATGCAGAACAGAGTGAATACGGAGCCACTCAACATTAGTTACAGCTCCTGGTGTAAAACTCAGAAAAGCAAAAACACTTCATTGTTCTCTCCAAATCTGGTTGCGTAAGTCGGCTTCTCCTGCCTGCTGTATAAATAAATGCTGTCCGTATTCGCCTCCGTTTGATGGTCCCACAGGAGGAAGATCTTCTCATTAATGATCTGCATGTAATCACAGGAGCTCACAGTGTTCCAGCTGTGTAATCTGTGGGTGTGGACAGAGAGAGATGTTTCACAATTCAGCATAACGGGAGCCAGATGAAGGTTGGAGAGGTAAAGGAGCACCTGCTTCCTCTACACTAACGCTCCTGGAATGACCCGGATGTTTAAAAACAGCAGGCTGAAGCCTTGTGTCTCTTGTCATCTTCACTCATAATCGATTTTCTGCTTCTGTAGAAGGTCTGTAGAGTCAGAATGGATATATAACTGATTGAAGTGTCTGGAGTTGAAGGTAATATTCACTCGTACACCAAACACAGATCAGCAACTGACATGAAATTGAGCAAATACCTCAGGATAAGGACGAAAGGTGACAGCAGAATTAATTAGTAAATAGTGATTAAATGAAGTTGTTAAAAGGATCTGATAAATGATAAAATATCCACATCCCCACCGAACCCTAATTAAAATCTTTTTGGTTTCTTATACCTCACTAATATTGGACTTTTAGAATATACACTATGTGGATAAAAAAAATATGTGCACCCCTGACCATCACACCCATTTGTTTTTGTTCCAGATTTATTCCCCTTTCCTGTTTTATGAAGTCCACTGTTCTCTTCTGGCAAGGATTTCCACTAGATTTTGGGGTGTGCCTGTGGGGATTTGTGTTCATTCAGCTAGGAGTTCAGTCAGGGATCTGTGCAGGATACTTGAGTTCTTCACTCCAACCTTCACACACCTCTTCATGGAGCTCGCTTTGTGTACTGGAACAGGTTTGGGCCTCTTAGTTCCAGTGAAGGGAAATTGTAATGTTACAGCATACAGAGATGTTCTGTATGATCGTGTGCTTCCAAATTTGTTGGAACAGTTGGGGAAAGAAACACGTATGGGTGTGATGGTCAGGGGGCACATACTTTTGGCCATATAGTGTATAAAGAGTAATCAATAAAATAAATGCATTAATATCATAGTTGTAGTAATACATGGGGAACATGTACTTAGAAAAATAACAAACACAAACCAAACACACAAAGAGAAATCGTAAGAAAGCTTTAATCCCTGTATACTCTATCTTTACAAATATTACTTTTAAATCAGACAAATGTTCTTTTTTTTTAATCATCAGAAAACACCAAACAAATGTCCACAGTCCTCTGTTTAACAGTTATTTCAGTTTGGTAAGTTTATATTTTATATAAAGAACTTATTTTTAAAAAGTCAGAGTTCTTAAAAAATAAAGTTAAAATTAAACTCTAATTAAAATTTTACATTTTTGTGATTTTTACACAGAAAGGAATGCTGACTCTCCACGCCTTTCTCTAGACAGGATGTGACGTCACATACACGCAGGTTATCAGCACCATTTCCGGTGAATGCGCCAAACTGAGCTGCTGTTTATCGTTGGGGGAAAAAGCGCTGTTTAAGGATAATTCCGATTAGCAGTGGTGAAGAGTTAAACCATCTGCCTCTGAAAAAACAAACAGGTATGTGTTTATTACTGCGTGTGTGGATTTTAACTCGGTAGCTATTTTGTTTTTTTATTTCTGTCAAGGTGTCTTACATAAACTGGCCCGTTTTTTTTTTTTTGTCAGTGGTTATTTTTTTCCTACCCATATCCAGGCAATTTCCGCGTTATGTCCTGGGATTGGCTGGTACTTCGGTTCTGATTGGGCGACCCGTCTGTGTAAGAGGAGCTAGCCAATTATAGGAGAGGGGCGTGGCTGTCAGAATAGAGCTGGGACATGAAATAACGCGTCAAACGGGATATAATGGCAGCTTAACTAATTCGGATTGTGAATCAGAAGAGACAAAAACAATCGATTCCGTTTCATTGGAACTAATATTTCTGATGCAGACTCATGTTATTCCACATGACGTAATTAGAGAGAGAAATCGATTAGTCGGTGTCCGTGTTTTTAGTTAGCTTGTTATGCTAATTTCCTCAGACGGGTATTTCCGTGATATTTTTGTTGTTGTTGTTATTTTTATCATTTCTGAGTCACATAAAGACTCCTAAAGCTCTTATTGCACGGTAGTTTAATATTATTAAGAATTATTAACCAGTCATTATATTAACCATCATTATAGAACCACTATAAAACAAAACGTGTTCTGGAAACAGCTAGAACCTTCGAGAAAAGTGTGTTGAGACACGGAGAGGAAAAAAACAGCTCTGAGTCGAAAAATAGAGGTGAGAGATTCCGGTTTAAAAAAAACTATACCGTGATACTTCAGAATGTTTTCACGATACATGCCATGTTGAATGATAGTTTGGGTCAGGAGTAAAGTGACAAGGGAAAAAAGTCACGAAATAAGTTTGAGGGGGAAAATGAGGTGTTTGTTTAAAGAAACAATTTTAATGTGCAGCTATGTGCTTGTAAAAACACTGATGATACAAACCTGGAGTGTATTGTGATGGGAAGCGATGCATTACTTTATCACTTATTATCCATCGCTCTTCACATCGCTCACTTTTAATTTATCTGATCCAATTTATATGAACTGTTTCACACAAGATCAGTGCCGACATTAACTTAAAAAAACCCACTTGACTCTGTCTTTTACACTCCTGAACATGTGGTTTATAAAACACCTCATCTCATTATCTGTAGCCGCTTTATCCTGTTCTACAGGGTCGCAGGCGAGCTGGATCCTATCCCAGCTGACTACGGGCGAAAGGCGGGGTTCACCCTGGACAAGTCGCCAGGTCATCACAGGGCTGACACATAGACACAGACAACCATTCACACTCACATTCACACCTACGCTCAATTTAGAGTCACCAGTTAACCTAACCTGCATGTCTTTGGACTGTGGGGGAAACCGGAGCACCCGGAGGAAACCCACGCGGACACGGGGAGAACATGCAAACTCCACACGGAAAGGCCCTCGCCGGCCACGGGGCTCGAACCCGGACCTTCTTGCTGTGAGGCGACGGTGCTAACCACTACACCACCGTGCCGCCTGTTTATAAAACATTCTAAAAATATTTTATGTGGATGTGTTTATGAATTATTTTCGAGAACTTGATCATTAGTAATGTTGGGTCAGGATGAGTTTTCTGTTGCGTGAGGATGTGTGTAATAATTCTGACTGATTCTCACACACCTCAGATTAATACACATTTATTTGTTCTGATCTTTAATGATAAGTGCTTGGCGGTTGTGAGGGCACATCATACACCGAGGAAAAAGCCAACATTTTCCTGCAGGATGTAACACAGTCTTTACTCACGCATCAGTTCAGAAAGACAGGATTTATAAATCTGACCTGGAGTTATTTCTCCTGCTCCATTTATAGAAAAGTAAAAGTACTGTAATGTTTTCTGTTTATAAAAAAAATGGACTGATACGACAGATTCAGAATAAAATCTTTAAGAACAATTCCATCACGTACCTCCACATGGAAAACTAATCCCGTCTGAACAGTGCGGTGAGGTGAGAAGGTTTCAGTTTCATCTTTGCTTTAAAAAGGAATCCGAGCTGTGCAGAATGAAACGAGAGAAGATGAGGTGATGTGATCAGAAATGCATGCGTGCAAGATGCTTGAAGTTTTTCATAGTTAAGTTGTATGATGAGATGTATTGTGCTGTATTTCTTGTCATTTTTAAAACCTACTGTGTTGAAATTAACCCATGAGCTGTGTTCCAGTACACATTGAGTAACTGCCCCTGAGGATGAACCTCATCACCATTGTCAGATAAAAGCTGAAGCTCAAATATTACCACCACTGATGGAGTGTAATGTATGGGCCAAGGGACAGAGGGGGGCATTTACTTATTCACAGAGGTGTTACAGCAGTATGGTGTGTGTGTGTGTGAGAGAGAGAGAGCGCGCGCGCGCCTGACCTTGATTTTATCAGATGTTTGCAGAGCGAGACAGTTTGACACTAGTGAAATCTAAATACACATACTTCATTACATTCCACACGCACCTTATCACACACACACACACACACACACACACACACACACGGTTGCATTTTCAGTCTTGTCTTCCTCATTCCTGTGTGTAATCTTCTCCCAGCTGTGTTTAACCTGCTACCTTTTAATTTTTGTTTATTTTTCATGTTTCAGGTCGTCGTCTGACTTCAGCACGTGTGTGTGTGTGTGTGTGCGGGCGCGTGTGTGTATGAAGCCATGGTGGAGTATTACCAGATATTAGGAGTGTCGAAAGATGCGAGTCAGGATGACATTAAGAAAGCGTAAGTGTCTGATCTCACAGATACATACATGCACACGTGTGTGTGTGTGTGTGTGTTCGATAAATATTTCAGTAAAAAGTGTTTTCTCTCATTTTAGGAAGTGATGGATTCTTTAGGTCTGTGTGTGTGTTGTGGTCGCAAGTCAATAAACATTTGTATATATGATATACAGCTGTTATTGTTGTATATTTATCTCTTCCATTTTGTTCTTATGTTTATTGCTGGGTCTTTAATGTGTTGTTAATGTGTTATAACAGTGTAATAACTGATACAAGCTCATATTGGTGTGTTCTCCACAGGTACAGAAAACTTGCCTTAAAGTGGCACCCGGATAAAAACCCTGACAACAAGGATGAGGCAGAGAGGAAGTTTAAGGAAATCTCTGAGGCGTATGAAGTCCTTTCAGACAGTGCGTTCTGGGTTTTCTTCATCCGCATGCTTCGTGTTGTCTCTCTCTCTCACGCTTTGTGCTGTTAATTATACATTAATTATACAATTTACAGTTTACATCACTGAGATCTGGTCTGTTAAACTACAAAAGTCCATCATCCTCAAATGTTTCAGGGTTTTTTTTTTTGTTGTTGTTGAAGAGTCTTAAAGGGGCGTGACACACAGGAAGCGACTCACTTGTTGCCTGGACATTCCAGGCTCTGGTTGCCAAGGTAACCCTCTGGTATATTTCCCACCCCAAATATTTTGGCGTGAGACTTGCAGTACCTGGGTCGTTCTCTACAGGACCATAAACATATCTCTGGGGTTTGCACAGAGCTACAATTCAGCAGTGACGCTTCACCCAAGGTTAATTTGTTTTAGTTCACAGCGAGCGCAGTTTATAGATCAAAGCCCAAACCTTTTCTGTAACACTTTGTTAAGGCACAGTTTAATTAATTACCTGTTGAGATGTCGACTGAACATGATGACTGGCTCCATCACTGATCCTTCTCATCAGAAACAGATAAATCTTTAAAAAGAAAATGACTAGCTGAACATTTCACCAAAATCAGAAGTCTTGGTGTTTATAAATAATCACAGTCTGATTATAAAATCAATCCGTTCCTGTAAATGCGGCTCAGTGATTTCATGCACTGTTTTGACGAAGGAACCAGAGTCGTGGACGTTTGTGTAACATGAGTGACAAACAGAACTGTCGAGTGTTCAGTGATTTCATACGCAGCGATGTTGAGCAAACTGATGAGCTCTGTCTTTCTTTAGAGCTTTACGCTGTCGTCATGATCATCACGAGCTGCGTCTCAAATCGTAAACTCGGACCTCACGTTCCAAAGGATTTACTAACCTAGATAATCCAGAAGGCTGGAACACAGAACAGAACTGAGCTTTCTGTACATTTAAAGGAGGTTTTCAAAATTCTAATAAGGGGGGGGGGGTTGTTTTTATTTATTTAACAAACTACAGTAATGCATGATGTCAGAATAGTGAAAAAGACTAAAATGATACGTACACTATTCACTGAAACACGGCGTGTCTGACTGTGACTCCCAGTAACGTTTCAGAGTGCGCACACAAAATCCAATATTTCTAATATCAGTTTATAAAATAAATTGAGGTTGAGTTTCTCTCACAAATCAAGAGACCCCACGTGGGGTCATGACCCTGATTTCTGGAACTGAACCCCAACTTAAACAATATCAAGACAGTTCAGATTTATAATTTGAGTTTATTCTCCAGTTGCATGTTGATGTTTTTGTTTTTCTGTTTTCCTGCAGCTAGCAAGCGCAGGGTTTATGATCAGTACGGTAAAGAAGGCCTGTCGGGAGGCGGAGGAGGTAAACACTGTGAAATGTTTCTGTATTCGTTCAGTAGAATTCACTCCACAGACATGTCTGAGGGGTTGAAATTACATAAAAGGTTGCACATTTTCTGTCTGTTGTTGGATTTGAACCCAGAGCATTCTGGTCATTCGGACAGGATCTGATCTTGATCTGTGTCTCGCTCTGTGTTAAAGGAGGACGCTATCATAACGGCGATCCCTTCGCAGGTTTTACGTTCCGCAACCCAGAAGACGTCTTCAGGGATTTCTTCGGGGGTCGCGACCCTTTTGCTGATTTCTTTGGTATGATTGTCGATAATTTATTTGTAATTGTTACTGATTTTTTTTTTTTTTTTTTTATCTTTACTGTTTGTATTTCGCCACATCACAGCGCTGTTGAGTTCTGGACTCTGATTGGTCAGAAGGTGTTGTTTAATTTTCTACAACAGCATCTCTGACGTGCAGGTTTATGAATTGAACGTTTTTTTGTTGTTATGATTTAATAAGTGAGTGAAATCCTGAGCTGTGGTTCTGCTGTAGGAGATGATCCATTTGGAGATGATTTCTTCGGTGGCGGTCGACGGCAGCAGCAGCAGCGCGGTATGAGCAGGAGCCGAACAGGCGGCTCGTTCTTCTCTAGCGGGTTTGGAGGAATGGGGGGTTTCGGCAGCTTTCCGTCTTTCGGCCCAGCATTCTCTTCATTTGACACAGGTCAGACATCAGTGACATTTCTGTGTTTCAGATCGGACACTGTTCCATGCACTCAAATCACCGTGCGTGTGTTTCAGGTTTCAGCTCTTTTGGTCACATGGGGCAGATGGGTGGAGGCGGGTTCACGTCCTTCTCCACCAGCTCATTTGGAGGTGGGGGCAGCGGGATGGGGAACTTCCGCTCCGTGTCCACGTCCACCAAATATGTTAACGGCAGAAAAATCACCACCAAGAGGTACAACAGTGAGATAAAACTCATGAGCTGAGCTCGGGATTCTTCACATCGTTCACGTCCCTTTATTTAATTTCTACATTAGTTAATGATGTCTGTTTATTTTTCTAATGCATTAATACACTCATTATAACCAGTGATCATTAGGTGTGTGTGTGTAACAGTTAATTATGTTTATTGGGCAAGTCAGAAAAACATTCTGTCCAGAAACGAGCATCAACGGGAAAAATGTCAGCCATGCGGACATTAGACACCTGATATGGAAAACAGTTTTATTGAAATGTGTAGTGTTTTACTGTTTGCTGAACGTTTTCTGCATCTAAAAATCAAACTTCCAGCCTGAACAATTAAATTTTCATCTCACTATTTTAAAACCGAAACTCTCAAACAGATTTGTATTGTACGACTACTCTCACACCTACAGAACGAGAATAAAGATAACTGCACAGAAAATATCACTCACTCAAGACCTTTCTGGGTTTCTGCACATTCATATGATGAGTTAAAGGTTTAATTTGGTGCTCAGGTTATGCACAGTGTGATTTAGTCCCTCCCCTAACCCCAGGTTAGAAACCCTGAGCTGGCCGTTCCACCTCTCACTCACGATTACATACGTTAAGTATCATCTCTCACTGCACAGCATTGTTTTTAAATCTCTTCTCAGTAAACTCTCTGTGTTTCGGTGCAGAATCGTTGAGAACGGACAGGAACGGGTGGAAGTCGAGGAAGATGGACAGTTAAAGTCGCTAACTATAAATGGTAAGGAACAGCTGCTGCGACTGGAACACAAGTAAGCACATCTCGACGCTCAGAGCAAAGTTAGGACTCGGATGTATGTACTTTTTTTCTTAACATCATTAGATTACCATTATACCGTTATTGTGTGATTATTATTATTATTATTTTTCTTTGTAAACCTATTTATGAAGTTGAATGTCAGTATTTGGTGCAGGGGTGCTATTACTTTTAGGGACCATGGTGTAAAGTTGAGTTCTTGTCTTTATTTTCGTTTACACTCCAGATGCACTTTGCTGTGTTGGACTTGAATGCACATTGCCTTTTGTGTTCTGCTTTTGAGCTTAAAAGTAATAAAAATAAAAGGAGAGAGAAGAGCATTGTGCATTAGGCATGGCTTTGCTTTTCTGATCCAAATTCAGTAAATAATCCTCAGTTTTCTTTAGAACCCTGTTAATAATGAGCTCGTCCCTGTAAACACACACAGTGTGTTAGACCAACTGTACTGATATTATTATTATTATTATTATTATTAATATTATTATTATTATTATTATTAAGTTTTGTTTAAATAAGTGTCTTTTCATTAGTACCTGTACACCAGCCAATGATGTTCTTAGTCTTATTGTTGTCATGGAAACGAGCCGGTGTAAGTGATATGAACCGAAGTGAATTTTGTGGACTTTGTACGCAAATTTCAAAAATCAATAAATGTGAGTTTCATCCTTTTTTTGAGGATGCGGCAGCTTCTGGGCGTGTGTGTGTGTGTGTGTGTGTGCGCGCGCGCGCTCGTGTGTGTGTGTGTGTGCACGTGTGTGCGCTGCATGCTCCTAACATAAATCTTTCTATAAGTGATTAACATCATGTATTTAACATTTTAACGAAGTTCAAATCAGATTTTTTTAAAAAATTATTTTAGCATCATCTCATGTCCCTGGTTCATCTGTATCAACCAATTAAACGACCAAATTCTTCATTTCCCTCTCAACTTTTTTTTTTTTTTGCTGTACTGCTACAGAAAATAACCACCAATCAGCAAAGAAACATTAACGTGATGAAACACCAAGAAAGTACTGATGCGAGTTCCGACTCTTAATGAGTCATATTATTTGAGTCAATTCTTAAATTTTAAAACTTTAAATTAACTGAGCAGTGATTTTCTTTTCCTGACTCTTAAATCTTGCTGTAACTTCTTATTAACACCATAAAAAACTCAGCTTTGCATTTTATAAAAATCTGTTTAATTATAAAATCAGCTAACTGTAAACACCCGTGTTAATTTTATCAAGCTGCTGCGTCTCGGCTTCATTAACACGATTCATTTCTACAATCACTGAAAGAATCGACTTGTTTTCTGACGATACGTCAGCAGGGGGAAAAAAAACCCCGTGTTTGTGCTTCTGTCTCACGTTGTCTTTAACATTACGTTCACATGACGTGACACAGATCTGAGTATTTTTAAGACTGTGTGAACACAAAAATCTGATCTTTATAAATCGCACCTGAGCTGCTTGCCTTTGATGTCCGAGATTGGATACATCAGAACACCGACAGCAGCGAGAGGAAGGACAGGGAAACGAGTTACTTTTTTTAACGAAAATTGAAACACATGCCCAAGAAATAGAGGTGTTTAAAACTGGGGTTTAAATATTCTTCATACACTCACTGGCCACTTTATTAGGAACACCCCTCCATTCCACCCACTGGTTTTTGCAGTTCTGTAATCAGCCGATCCCTCGACAGCAGCACGACACATCAAATCCCACAGATACAAATCAAGAGCTTCAGTTAATGTTCACAATGTTCAAACATCAGAACGGGAAACATCGTGATCTCACAGTGAAGTGTGACTTTCTTTCTCTCACTGTGGTATGGGTGTTGGTTTGAGCCAGATGAGTATGAGGTTTGAGTATTTCAGAAACTGCTGATTTCCTCCTGGGGTTTTCACACACAACAGTCTGTAGAGTTTACACAGAATGGTGCGGAAAACAAAAAACATCATCGAGTGAGCGACAGTTCTGTGGGTGGAAACAGATGCCTTGTTGATAAGAGAGGGTCAGAGCGAAATGGACAGATTTGAGGTGGTTCAAGCTTTTTTTGCCAGGAAGGATATAGTAACTCATATAATCACTCTTTACAACCGTGGTGAGCAGAAAAGCATCTCAGCATGCAACAGCAGAAAAAAGAACACATTGGGTTCCACTCCTGCAGCCAAGAACAGGGATCTTAGACTAAACAACAAGTTCCTATTAAAGTGGCCGGGGAGTGTACGTAGAAAGTACAAGTGTGTTATTTTAAAAGAAGAGAAAAAGTACCTTGCGCACACACAAAATGGAGATTTGAATAAAAAAAAAGTAGCAGGATTATTGAATTTTAATTCAGGTTAAAATTGCAGCATTTCTACATTTTATAATGACTTAATTTTTTTTAATAATAATAACATTCACTGTGGAAAGCGAACGTTAACATTTCAACCAAGACGTGTTTTTTTTTTTTAAATGTCATTTTATAAAACTTTCATTTATTGATGTTTGCTCTGGTCACATGATTAAATCCTAACGAACACACATGCGGGTTTTATGTTCTTATAAACACTAACCTTTTACACTGAGTGTGTTTTGCTAGTTTCTCTCGCATTTTTAATATTTGCTCTTTTGCATGGATGAAGCAGCAGCAGGGGGGGGTTCAGTCTGCAAAAAACAAAAATCTGTACAGATTTTTCCCCCCCCTTCATTTCATGCCCCGCCCCCTTTCTTTAGGGCAGGCCCTTGAGTTGGGTCAAGGGGAGGAGCGTAAACAGAACAAGTCGCTTCCTGACTCCTCCTCCAACTCCACCCACTCCCACTCCACCCAGAGAGAGCGACAAACAACTAGAGGTCAGACTTTTTTTTCCATTCTTTATTTTATGTTTGATTTGTTTGCTTGTACTTTTTTTTTTAATCCCAAGATGTTTTTTTTTCCTCTCCAGAGCAAACTGGAACAAAAAGGAAAGGACCAACACTGAAGAGTGAAACAAAAAAGCCCAAAGAATCATGAAATGTTTCTGAAATGAGTGACGATGTCTGCAGCAGTCGAGTGTAAGCGTGGAATCGGCCTCATGGGCGCTGGACGAATGATTTGTTGTTGGTTGTTTTTTGTTGTTTTGGGAGTGAATAATGTCTTGAATTAAAACTAAAACTTAGTAACTTTTGTTGTTGTGGGATGAGAGTTTCAGTTTGTTAAAAGTTCTTTAAAGTAAGATAGTTTGATGAATAATTACCAAAATAGATGTTGTAGCTAGAAATAGCTGTGAATTAGAGGTTTGTCTTTGTTTTTGTCTTTTTTTTGAAATCCTAATTCCATGCACCTGTCTGTGACATTTTCTAATAAACTTTATTCGGTTCTGTTTCCCAAAATATGTTAAATAAGTAAATTAAACTGCATGGATCCTGAGCAGTCAGTCGTTAACTGTGGAACAGGAGGATTTAATTGTTTATTATTGTTGCACTGTGACTGTGTTCACGTCCTCATCACTTTAATCACTAGCAGAAGGAAGCTGAGGAAAATAAACACCACGCTGTAATGAAGTTTCACGTCTCAGTGTCCGGACGTGTCGTATGTGTTTAAAAACAAGAGTCATCAGGAGATGGCATAGCTCCACCCCCACATGAAGCCCCACTCCAAATTTTCCTAAGTTGAATTGGTTGCCGTGGAAATACACACAAAAAAAGCACAGAAATCCCAAAATTTCAAAAAGCACAACTCGTCTAGTCACTGAACATCACAGTCAGGTTTCATGAAAAAATTCATAATAGTTTGAGTTATGGTCCGGAAGCTAAAATGTTTATGGATGGATGAGCAGAGTGATAGCTATAGACACACACACACACCCGCGTGTCATATGCCGCAGGGATTAATAAAAATCACTAAGCGGGTTTAGCAGGACGACAAGCTCTCATGAAACTCAGCACTCGGAGAACTTTCTAAACTGGTGTCTGCATTTCCTGAGTTTTGATGTCACTGATGTCACTTCTTCTTGAGCGTAACGGCGCGCAGTAGCGGGCCCCACTTGCTCTTGGCGCTCAGTTTGTGTCTGAAGTCGCGCAGGACACGCGGGCCGTCGTGTTCCTCTGCCTCGGCGCTGATCTCCATCTTCTGTACGATCAGCTTCAGCAGGTTGTGCTGCTTCTCCATGGACTCACAGAGGTCCTTCAGTCTGAAAACACACACGCAGAGGTCTACACCACTTTGTGCAACAGAATAACGTCAAAACAGCTGCTGAGTTTATGACTAATAAAAACGGTAAGTGTTTCTGTCACCTCTGTGTGTGTGTGTGTGTGTTACCTGTGTTTCTGTTTGGTGAGTTCTCTCTCCAGCTGTGTGCTCTGCTGCGTGCTGGAACTCAGACGTGCTCTCACTTTGTTCACGTCGCTTCCCCAGGAGAACCATTTCTGATACAAACATGAAACTGGAAAGTTCACACTGCTCCATGAACATTAGAGAGCAAATGGATACAAGTGAGTGAATATAGTGTGTGTGTTTGCGTTACCTTGCCTTTGTAGCACTTGTTCGGAAATTCCTTCATAGAGATTTGATCGACTCTCTTCATGAACCAGTAGGGCAGGCGCTCCTCCAGACTCGTGTGAAGCTCAATCTGCATGTCATTTACAATAAACGTGTCAGGTGTGCAATAAAGAAGGCGTGGCCTCTGTGTGTCTCTACCTGTCAATCCAAGTTATGGAGGTGTGGCCTCTGCACCTCATCTCATTATCTCTCACCGCTTTATCCTGTTCTACAGGGTCACAGGCGAGCTGGAGCCTATCCCAGCTGACTACGGGTGAAAGGCGGGGTTCACCCTGGACAAGTCGCCAGGTCATCACAGGGCCGACACATAGACACAGACAACCATTCACACTCACATTCACACCTACGCTCAATTTAGAGTCACCAGTTAACCTAACCTGCATGTCTTTGGACTGTGGGGGAAACCGGAGCACCCGGAGGAAACCCACGCGGACACGGGGAGAACATGCAAACTCTGCACAGAAAGGCCCTCGCCGGCCACGGGGCTCGAACCCAGAACCTTCTTGCTGTGAGGCGACAGCACTAACCACTGCACCACCATGCCGCCCGCCTCTGCACCTGTTAGTCTAAATAAATGAGACGTGGCCTCTCTGCATGTGAGCCTAAGCGATGATGATGATGATGTGGCCTCCTTCACTGTGTGTGTATCAGTCTAAATAAAGGAGGTGTGGCCAGTCAGGTCACATGATATCGTCCCTGAAGTGTGAATGTAGGTCGTAGCATTTACCTGCATTCCTATCTGTTTCAAACAAGCGTTGTTCTTCACCTCTGCGATGTCTCCGACAGCCAAACCAATCTACAATAAAGCACACAGCATTCAGGAATGTTTCATACTGCAGATATCTGACTGTCACTGATGCACGAGGTGGAGGAGGAGTTTGGTATGAAGCTCACCATCAGGTTCATGAGCAGAATCGGCACGAGCAGGACGAACCAAATGAAGATGAAGTACGTCAGCGTGGGGAAGGGAAGGCGTTTGTTCATGTAGGGTTTCTCGAAGTTGTCCTGGTAGTTGATCTCTCCTGCCATCATGGCAAACGTTTGCATCAGCGAGAGAAACAGACGGCCAAAATGTTTCTGGAAGACAGAATGATGGAACGAGTTGATGAATTCACACGATCATACCTGGCCATCACGGGATCCGTTTTAACATTAAACCCAAGTTCACGAATTTTAAATTTCCTGGTCATTGTACACATATTCTTGTCTCTGTTCATCTACATGTTCATACATTTATGTTGGTAAAATGATTTTGGGATTGCGTTCGGTGTTTGGGATCATCGATTAAAAAGCCCTCACCTGTTCGATCATCAGAGCGTAGAAGGCCAGAGCGAAGGCCAGGATCAGATAGACGAATATCAGAATGATGCTCAGCAGCGTGTTGCAGATCTCCCGAAACATCACCACGTATATCCCAAACCTCTGAAACCTGCACACGAGGAGGAGGAGACGGACAAACTCTCCAATAAACTACTGAGTTTTAGTGAAAAGTGATATATATATATATATATATAGTCGTGTTTATAAACACCTTGTCTTGAAACCCAACACTGTTCCACAAACATAATGACAAAAATATGTACATGATAATGACGTGTAATGAAACTTCTCAACATCATCCATAACAACGCTAACAAGTACCGTAACTCCTGGAAGAGCACACCGAACAAATTAGGAAATGACCGTAGGTGCTAGACCATCTACTGTACATTAAATCAAATTAAACTACTCATAAATGATGGAGCAGCACAATTACCATAAATACACTTAGAAATGGACAAACTACCCTAACTATTGGAGTAGCACACACACAAAACTTACGCTCACAAGTAGGCAAATTACCAAAATTGCTGGAATAAAATATCTCTTGTGGACTCAATCTAACTGTTGGAGCGGTCAAATAAACAAACTGCTGTAGAAGTCCGAATAAACGGGCAGTCTGACATAACGGTTCAGCATGGAACCCTTCTCCCAATTCACAGATTGATTCATGATATTTTGTGGGAAAAAAATTAAATCAAGAAAATGTTATTACCATAAAAATGCAACATTTATTTTCCTATTTTATTTTATCAACTTAAATCTAACTTTTGTTAAATAAAAAAAAAAACCTTTCGGTTCATTTTCTTAATAACCAACAATAATTATTTACCCACATTTGTAAAGGTTAGAGTAAATATAAATCACCAATTAACTAAAATATTCCTTTTATTAAAAATGAAAAAGTTAACAAATATTCCTTTTTTAATAAATTTTATGAACAGTTGTTCTGCCTCTATTTGCTTCTCTTCTTTTTATCTTTCAGCAGTCTGTAAAAAGAGAGAGCTCTGATTTCTGAGTAAATCTATTTGTACACAATCACACAGCAGCTATTTCACATTTTGCATCTGTTTATTTGCGTTTTTGCGACATTAGAGCTGCATTACTTCCACCTACGGTGAAGTCACATGTATTACAGCTGTTTTACGTGATTGTACCCTCTGCTGTCTAAACAACACAATTACAGTTAGGGAAAACTAAGAGATTACACACCCTGATAATAATCACCATTCATTTTTTATTCAATTAATTCAAATCATTATAAATTTGTATCACGATTTATCATCATACGATGTACATCAGTGCAGTTATACCGTAGTGTGCCTACTCTAAATCCACTGGGGCTCTGTTTTTACACTTGGTTTCAAAATGCATCTATGGGATCAGATCTCAAGACACATTGCCGTTTACATCCGTGTCTGTGACGCTTCTTCAAGGTGTCCAGCTGATCACTTGTATTCAGATTTTGTTTCTGTTTATGTCACTTCCGCTAGAAGCTCAAAGGCCCCGTGTGCAGTTATTACGTCAGTCTTTGTCACTAGAAAAAGCACAAGCTAACTAAGAAAACAAAAATGTTTCAAGAACTAATATGCATGTAAGGGATATTCCACCTGTTCAGACTGGCAGGATAAAGGCATTTACAACTTCCAAAAGAGCGCAGGACGAGATGAGCGAAGGCGCTCTGTCTCCAAAACAACCACCATGTCCTACATTGATGACACAATTTCCTGTTACGTCCTTGTTGTGGACGCGTTAGTGTTTACACTACAAGCGATATGTGGTCAAAAGTCTCCCAGACCACATCGGAAGGCGGTTTACGTGAACGAGTCCTGGTGGTTGTTTATGCTTGTATTTAGTGCTGTCCACTTGTGAGCTGATCACCTGAGACACATTTTAAAACCAAGGCTGCATCTGATGGTGAACTGAAGTGAAGCTGGTTGTTGCAGTGTCCAAGTGGTGTCCCTGACGGTGTACAAATGTAAGTATCAGGTAACAGTTTAAACATTTCTACCACTGCAGAATTAATTTTTTTACATTTTCACAGCATACGTACAGTGGTGCTTGAAAGTTTGTGAACCTTTTAGAATTTTCTGTATTTCTGCATAAATATGACCTAAAACATCATCAGATTTTCACACAAGCCCGAAATGTAGATAAAGAGAACCCAGTTAAAAAAATGTGACAAAAATATTATACTTGGTCATTTATTTATTGAAGAAAATGATCCAATATTACATATCTGTGAGTGGCAAAAGTATGTGAACCTTTGCTTTCAGTATCTGGTGTGACCCCCTTGTGCAGCAATAACTGCAACTAAACATTTGCGGTAACTGTTGATCAGTCCTGCACACCGGCTTGGAGGAATTTTAGCCCGTTCCTCCATACAGAACAGCTTCAACTCTGGGATTTTGGTGGGCTTCCTCACATGAACTGCTCACTTCAGGTCGTTCCACAACATTTCCATTGGATTAAGGTCAGGACTTTGACTTGGCCATTCCAAAACATTAACTTTATTCTTCTTTAACCATTCTTTGGTAGAACGACTTGTGTGCTTAGGGTCGTTGTCTTGCTGTATGACCCACCTTCTCTTGAGATTCAGTTCATGGACAGATGTCCTGACATTTTCCTTTAGAATTCGCTGGTATAATTCAGAATTCATTGTTCCATTAATGATAGCAAGCCATCCTGGCCCAGATGCAGCAAAACAGGCCCAAACCATGATACTACCACCACCATGTTTCACAGATGGGATAAGGTTCTTATGCTGGAATGCAGTGTTTTCCTTTCTCCAAACATAATGCTTCTCATTTAAACCAAAAAGTTCTATTTTGGTCTCATCCGTCCACAAAACATTTTTCCAATAACCTTCTGGCTTGTCCATGTGGTCTTTAGCAAACTGCAGACGAGCAGCAATGTTCTTTTTGGAGAGCAGTTGCTTTCTCCTTGCAACCCTGCTATGCACACCGTTGTTGTTCAGTGTTCTCCTGATGCTGGACTCATGAACATTAACATTAGCCAATGGGAGAGAGGCCTTCAGTTGCTTAGAAGTTACCCTGGGGTCCTTTATGACCTAGCCGACTATTACACGCCTTGCTCTTGGAGTGATCTTTGTTGGTCAACCAGTCCTGGGGAGGGTAACAATGGTCTTGAATTTTCTCCATTTGCACACAATCTGTCTGACTGTGGATTGGTGGAGTCCAAACTCTTTAGAGATGGTTTTGTAACCTTTTCCAGCCTGATGAGCATCAACAACGCTTTTTCTGAGGTCCTCAGAAATCTCCTTTGTTCGTGCCATGATACACTTCCACAAATGTGTTGTGAAGATCAGACTTTGATAGATCCCTGTTCTTTAAATAAAACAGGGTGCCCACTTACACCTGATTGTCATCCCATTGATTGAAAACACCTGACTCTAATTTCACCTTCAAATTAACTGCTCATCCTAGAGGTTCACATACTTTTGCCACTCACAGATATGTAATATTGGATCATTTTCCTCAATAAATAAATGACTAAGTATAATATTTTTGTCTCATTTGTTTAACTGGGTTCTCTTTATCTACTTTTAAGACTTGTGTGAAAATCTGATGATGTTTTAGGTCATATTTATGCAGAAATATAGAAAATTCTAAAGGGTTCACAAACTTTCAAGCACCACTGTATGTGTGGATACGTCATCTGTGAACATCTGGGTCAGATGGCAGGTAAGATGGGGATGGAGTACGTCCAAACTGTGTCCAAAATGTGTCGCTCACATTGTCATAGAATGTACTACAGTAACGGTTGGGTAGTAGGTATTTAACTGACATTAGGACATACTGAGTATTCAGATACAACCCAAGTGTAAACAGGGTCGACGAAATAAGCAAACGATCATAATTGCTGGTTTAACATCCTTACTGTAAATATGTGAACAAAATAAAATTACTGCACCTGCTCGAGTAGCCTGACTACAGGAAAAACACTAACCCTGTGTCCAAAATCGCTCCCTACTCACTATATAGGGCACTATATATATAGTGAGGACGCCATTTTGTAGTGCTGTCCGAAACCTTAGTGAGGATTATTTACACCCTATATAGTGCACTCAAAGTATCCCACAACGCATCACTAAAATAGTGTACAATATATGGTCACTAACCAAAACAATATATCCCATCATGCATTGCGGCCACGCTGAAAGAAATCAAATTAAAAATCTCAAATGTGATTTAATAAAAGGCAGCGGCAAAGAAGAAAGTATTCAGCCTTGATTTAAAAAAAAACTAAAAGATGCCGCAGACACAAAGTACTTTGTATTGATTAATGTGGGAAATGCGCTCAGTATAATATGGATTCATCACAAAAACACATGCATGTATTTATTATTTTGAAACCCACCAGCCGACTGATCTGGCACGTTTTAATTGTGTGACAGTAATGACGTAAAGACCAGCGCGACGGACTAGTGTCCGAAAGCATTTTTTTCATTTAACCAATGAGCTCAATATATAGTCCTCTATATAGTAATTCCCTATATAGGGAGTAGGGAGTAGTGAACGAGTGAGCGATTTCAGACACGGTAAGAATTTGACTAACTACCGTAATTGCTGGAGCAGCACAGCTACCGTAAATATACCAAGAAATGAGCAAACTAATTTAATTGCCTACAATAAAAGCACCACCACAGAGGGAAAGTGCTGTAGTAAACATATTAATCAACAGGCGATCTGCCAACTCACCTACCGTAAATACACTAATAAACTAGCAAAATAATGTCAATGCTGGATTACTTTTTGAACAATGTTATTAATTACGAACATTATTACTTTTTTGATTATTATAACTTTCTTATGGGGCGGCACGGTGGTGTAGTGGTTAGCGCTGTCGCCTCACAGCAAGAAGGTCCGGGTTCGAGCCCCGTGGCCGGCGAGGGCCTTTCTGTGCGGAGTTTGCATGTTCTCCCCGTGTCCGCGTGGGTTTCCTCCGGGTGCTCCGGTTTCCCCCACAGTCCAAAGACATGCAGGTTAGGTTAACTGGTGACTCTAAATTGAGCGTAGGTGTGAATGTGAGTGTGAATGGTTGTCTGTGTCTATGTGTCAGCCCTGTGATGACCTGGCGACTTGTCCAGGGTGTACCCCGCCTTTCGCCCGTAGTCAGCTGGGATAGGCTCCAGCTCGCCTGCGACCCTGTAGAACAGGATAAAGCGGCTACAGATAATGAGATGAGATAACTTTCTTATGATTTGAATACGAATCTTCATTTTTATTAATTTGTTTTCATAATTTGTAATACATGTAAATTCATATACATAGGCTTTTATTGTTATAATTTATTATTTGTTCATATCATTATTAATTTTTATTGTTAGAGCATTGAGACTGTGTGAAATGCTTTTTAATAAATTATTATAATTATTATTAAAGACCATAATAAGTGAACAAGCTCACTCATGAAAAAAAAAAGCTCATGATCATAAGTATTGGAGTAAATAATATGAATAATTGGGAAATTACTATAACTATAACTACTTGAGTAACATGCTTACTGTAAATACACTAATAGACGAGCAACCTTCCAGCACTACGACCCAAAACAGAAACATTGTTCTGAATGAACAGGTTTCATCACAATAAAGTGTGTAACCAGCGCAGTGTGAGTGTGTTGGTGTACCGCTGCAGGTAGAGGAGCAGGTTGACCCACGAGGCGAGAGACGCCAGAGCTCCGGCCTGCCAATGCCATGATTTCTTGACGTTCAGCAGGAGAGGAAAGACGAAGAGCAGAGAGCAGATGGACGCGCACCAGTCCGACACGTTCGATATGTCCTGCAGGTACTTTAACCGCTTGAGGGAGGAAAACGAATCAGTCATGACTTCTGTTTGGACGTCTGTAGCAGCTGGGAGATTTGATTGTACGTCAAAAAAATGTGGTGAGGAAGAATTTATCACCGTACCTGCTGAAACATCTGCACTACTTCTTTGCAGACTGTGTAAAGATTCATCGCGAGGACCAGAAACATGCAGGTGGTGATTGAATAACTCTGCTGTAAAAAAAAAAAATACTCAAGGAGAAAATTAGCATATTTTGTGATTGACCAACGGAATATAAATAGATGGTGAACATTTAATAAGGGCAAACATTTCATCTGTGGATTAACAAAGTCGTTCTTGTACACTGTTTGTTTTTTAACACTTAGCAGGTACAGATTTTTGACACTCTACTGAATATAAACACATGATGTTGCATGTGTGACATGCTGAATGTTCTAGCAAGTAAATTTTAAAGTATTTTCTGATATAAACAGGAAGTTGAATAAACTGAATTGTCATCCTGCCATGGTGCTGTACCTTGTTGAGAGTCGTAGTGACCATGTTGACGGTGGTGACGTTTCTCTCCGTGCTCACATTGGGCCGCAGGTTGACGATCAGGTAGGTGAGCGGGAAAACTCCCAGTGTGTAGATGGTCATGTTGAGCAGGTGAGCTTTCACGCCGTACGCATACCTGTGTGAGAGCGACGTTTCACTTTCAGGATATTTTCACACACACTGATGTTAATTATTTTCCTGTAACAGCGTGTCTCCGCAGGCCGTTCTCCTGTTCTGAAGATGTCGGAAAACTCAACATTTACAGCTTTACCTCTGATGTACAAAGTTATAAAGCGCTGACACTGGAGACTCCTTCCTGAAGTGTTACATAATAAACGCCTCCTTAAAGAAAATTTCATTGATTTTTAAACCTTTTATTTATCGAGAACAGCCCCTGTGAACAAGCTGTTACCGTAGAAACAACAATGTATTAGAATGAGTGCATTAATATAAACCTGCACTACTGTCAGAGCTGCTGTTACAGAGAATTAATCAACACCTTAATCTGACCAATCAGAGTCCAGAATCCAGTGTCACTGTGGTATAAATACAGTACTGTAATAGTGTCATTGTGAGTCGTACAATCTACATGCTGTTTTTGTTGTGATTGTGATGTACACGTGATCTGATGTCACTGTTCCTGATCACTCACCATTTCATTTCCAGATATTTCCTGCACACTGGATGTGTCAGTAACTCGACACGATTAAACTCCACCATGGCCTAAACTCAGCGAGGGAGAAAGGCAGCAATTAAACATTACTATATCGTATAAACGTGTCGAATATATTGACTGATCATTTTTTCTGAAAAATACTGACATTGAGTGCAGCCAGGGGTTTGTAATTGTCTTTCTGTTCATCCTTAATGGACTGTATTGGCTTCTGCAGCCACTGGAAATTATACTCCAGCTGTTCATCAAAGAGAGCAGGAGACGGGGATTAACACGTGAAGTTACAGGAGACCGGATTAACACGTGAAGTTACGAGAGACAGGGATTAACACATGAGTTTACAGAAGACTGGGATTAACACGTGAAGTTACGAGAGACAGGGATTAACACATGAGTTTACAGAAGACTGGGATTAACACGTGAGTTTACAGGAGACAGGGATTAACACGTGAGGTTACAGGAGACTGGGATTAACACGTGAGTGTACAGGAGACTGGGATTAACACGTGAGGTTACAGGAGACTGGGATTAACACGTGAGTGTACAGGAGACTGGGATTAACACATGAGTGTACAGGAGACTGGGATTAACACGTGAGTGTACAGGAGACTGGGATTAACACGTGAGTTTACAGGAGACCGGGATTAACATAAGTTTACAGGAGACCGGGATTAACACGTGAGTTTACAGGAGACTGGGATTAACACGTGAGGTTACAGAAGACAGGGATTAACACGTGAGTGTACAGGAGACTGGGATTAACATGTGAGTGTACAGAAGACTGGGATTAACACGTGAGGTTACAGGAGACTGGGATTAACACGTGAGTTTACAGGAGACCGGGATTAACACGTGAGTTTACAGGAGACCGGGATTAACACGTGAGTGTACAGGAGACTGGGATTAACATGTGAGGTTACAGGAGACTGGGATTAACACGTGAGGTTACAGGAGACAGGGATTAACACGTGAGTGTACAGGAGACTGGGATTAACATGTGAGTGTACAGAAGACTGGGATTAACACGTGAGGTTACAGAAGACAGGGATTAACACGTGAGTGTACAGGAGACTGGGATTAACATGTGAGTGTACAGAAGACTGGGATTAACACGTGAGGTTACAGGAGACTGGGATTAACACGTGAGTTTACAGGAGACCGGGATTAACACGTGAGTGTACAGGAGACTGGGATTAACATGTGAGGTTACAGGAGACCGGGATTAACACGTGAGGTTACAGGAGACAGGGATTAACACGTGAGTGTACAGGAGACTGGGATTAACACGTGAGTTTACAGGAGACTGGGATTAACATGTGAGTTTACAGGAGACTGGGATTAACACGAGTGTACAGGAGACTGGGATTAACACATGAGTGTACAGGAGACTGGGATTAACACGTGAGTTTACAGGAGACCGGGATTAACACGTGAGTTTACAGGAGACCGGGATTAACACGTGAGTGTACAGGAGACTGGGATTAACATGTGAGGTTACAGGAGACTGGGATTAACACGTGAGGTTACAGGAGACAGGGATTAACACGTGAGTGTACAGGAGACTGGGATTAACACGTGAGTTTACAGGAGACTGGGATTAACATGTGAGTTTACAGGAGACTGGGATTAACACAAGTGTACAGGAGACTGGGATTAACACATGAGTGTACAGGAGACTGGGATTAACACGTGAGGTTACAGAAGACAGGGATTAACACGTGAGGTTACAGGAGACAGGGATTAACACGTGAGTGTACAGGAGACTGGGATTAACATGTGAGTTTACAGGAGACTGGGATTAACACATGAGTTTACAGGAGACTGGGATTAACACGTGAGTGTACAGAAGACTGGGATTAACATGTGAGTGTACAGGAGACTGGGATTAACACGTGAGTGTACAGAAGACTGGGATTAACATGTGAGTTTACAGGAGACTGGGATTAACACATGAGTTTACAGGAGACTGGGATTAACACGTGAGTGTACAGAAGACTGGGATTAACACGTGAGTGTACAGGAGACTGGGATTAACACGTGAGTGTACAGAAGACTGGGATTAACACGTGAGTGTACAGGAGAGACCCACGTAGTAATTGCAGGAGTTCACGTCTTCCTCTGACTCTTTAATGCAGGTGTCTAATAGATGCTGTAAGAAGAAAATGCACTTGATTATTAAATGTATGTAATTGATATTATATCCATGTGGACCGAATGAGTTACTGCTGCTCGAAACGTCAGCTCACCTTGAAACACTCAGGGAGAAACTCGATCATGTCCAGAACAGTAAAGCGTTTAGCTGAGTTCACTTTGAACATTTTGATGGCCTCCTCACACCTACAACAGCAAACACACACCGACCTTTATCACCACCTGGGGCTTTTATCTCATCTCATTATCTGTAGCCGCTTTATCCTGTTCTACAGGGTCGCAGGCAAGCTGGAGCCTATCCCAGCTGACTACGGGCGAAAGGCGGGGTTCACCCTGGACAAGTCGCCAGGTCATCACAGGGCTGACACATAGACACAGACAACCATTCACTCACATTCACACCTACGCTCAATTTAGAGTCACCAGTTAACCTAACCTGCATGTCTTTGGACTGTGGGGGAAACCGGAGCACCCGGAGGAAACCCACGCGGACACGGGGAGAACATGCAAACTCCACACAGAAAGGCCCTCGCCGGCCACAGGGCTCGAACCCGGACCTTCTTGCTGTGAGGTGACAGCGCTAACCACTACACCACCGTGCCGCCCGGACTTTTATTCAACTCTTTATTAAATTCTTTTAGTAAATTCTCCACAAGGGGGCGCTAACTGACAGTCACATTCCTACAACATGTGGAACAGGTAACTCAAAGTATTTAAAGTTGCGGGTGTGGTTCACTCCAAAAACAATGGTAACTGTTCAAGCTGGAGGGGGGGGTGTAAAATAGCACATGATAAATCATGCAAATTCAATAAAAGTGACAGATACAGAGGCCACACCTCCTTCAATATGACTGATATTCACAGGGGCCACGCCTCCTTCAATAAGACTGACAGATGAAGAGGCCATACCTTTAATAAGACTGACAGATGCAGATGCCATGCCTCCTTCAATAAGACTGACAAAAGCAAAGGCCACACCTCCTTCTGTAAGACTGATTGACACAGAAGCCACACTACCTTCAATAAGACTGACAGCCACAGAGGCCACACCTCCTTCAATAAGACTGACAAACACAAAGGCCACACCTCCTTCTATAAGACTAATTGACACAGAGGCCACACCTCCTTCTGTAAGACTAACAGAGACCACACCTCCTTCAATAAGACTAACAGATGCAGAGGCCACACCTCCTTCAATAAGATTGACAAAAGCAAAGGCCACACCTCCTTCTATAAGACTGATTGACACAGAGGCCACACCTCCTTCAGTAAGACTAACAGAGGCCACACCTCCTTCAATAAGACTGACAGATGCAGAGGCCACACCTCTTTCAATAAGATTGACAAAAGCAAAGGCCACACCTCCTTCTATAAGACTGATTGACACAGATGCCACGCCTCCTTCAATAAGACTGACTGACACAGAGGCCACACCTTATTCAGTAAGACTAACAGAGGCCACGCCTCCTTCAATAAGACTGAGGTACACAGGCCATGTCTCCTTCATTAGGATTTTGTCTGTAACCCAGGTGCATGATGGGATTGATGGTGCCTACCTGTTGCTGTCGATCACGGCGTTCATGACATCTTTCCTCCCGCTGTGTATGGCCTCGTGCAGGAAGGTGGCGTCGCTGCGGTTCAGCAGGATCTGAGCTCCTCTGGACAGCAGCAAGCGAACCGCAGCGACGTGTCCGGCTCGCGCGGCTAAGTGCAGCGCCGTGTTCTTCCACAACATATCCCACAATGCACCAGTAGTTATTATCACTTACATCAAAAGGTGAATATATTAACTAGCTGATGAATAAATTTATAAAATGTTCTTCAGTCAGTAATCTTAAATATACAGTATGCACAGTTTCTTCCCTGAAGTTGATTGTTTTCCTATAACAGCACACCCCTGTGTGTACTATTCCTCTTATACCACAGCAATTTGCCAATGTTTACCATTTTTAATTTCTTAAAGAAGGACACAGCAGTATAATTTTTATCCATTTATAGTTACTTTTAATGTTGTGGAACACGGGCGATTGCTCTAAGACAACGAGGGAGGCTCAGCCTCCTCTAAAAATGCCCTTAGAACTTTAATGTGTGCGTGAGTTTTCCCCCCTCATGACAGCGCGATGCAGCCCAGCCTCAGTGGACTTCAATGGCATTTGGGAGCTCTGCGCTTTCAATCTCAAAATGCAAGACGGTTATTGGACAAATACTGCGAAAACGCCCACCTACGGACTCCCAGCCTCACATGGGAGAGACATGGCAGTTTCCGCGAGGAGACTGGTGATTGGTGAAAGCGGCTGGATATTTTCTTTGATTGACAGCTCGTTTCAACTATAGACAGGCAGCGGTGAATTTCAGTTCAGTCCCATGCGGATTCGCAAGTGCTGTGGTGTATTGTAAGAGATCAGCTTACATTTCGATTTCATTCATTACATACGGTTTCTACCAGCTTTTTTAGTTTGTATATATTTTCATTGTAAATAAAGTGTAAATATAGTGTTGTCAAGTTTGCTATCTTAGTTCCAGAAATTTCGTTTATTTGAGTGACTGAACTTGAGGGGGCTAGTCAGCTAGCAAGAAAGCTGCGCACGGATGCCAAGCATTGCGGATTTAATTTTGGCGAAGCCATTTGCCAGTCTTCCTTTCGAGGAAAAAATTAAAGAGCAGGGTAGACCAACGCCTCAAATTGACTTGGTGAAAAAGGTAGGGAATAATACTCGTTCCTTTCAGCTCTCCTGGTACGAGAAAGTGAATTGGCTAACAGCAAGTGACCCACATCAACAACAGTAAATAGGCTACTTTAGTAATATGTCATGGATGGACCAAAAATATAGAATCTATTTAAAATGTTTATGCTGAGTATATTATATTGGAATATATATTTTTCTGGATATGAATTAAACACAGCTACAATTTGGAAAACAGTTTTAAACAAAAACACAGCCGAGAACATTTCACACTACAGACCTGGATTAAAAGTGAAGGGTTATCAAAATTGTCAATAAAACATTTCTCAGTCAAAATAAGTAAAATATAGGGAAAGTGTCATTGAATGAAATGTGTGGCACCCAGCTCTACTGCTGAGGTTCCTGACAAAGAGCTGCTTTCAATAATGATCAATTTTTAAACAACATGCCACAATTTTAAAATATAAAATGTTAAAATATACCCCTCCCCCCCAACACCACCATCATGTATATTGGACAGTAGGCTAATGGGCCAAAAGAACCTGTTATTTCACAGTTTGTGACCCTGCCAACAATCAGCCAGATCAGAGGCAAGAGTATGGGCAAAATTGATGTTTTTTCTTTTAAAATCTGGAAATATCATAACCGACCAGCCTCCCCTGTTTGAAAGACTACCAGCCGCCACTGTTGTGGAACATCCATGAAACGAGTCAGTTCCGGTTCTCACTTGTCGGATCTATAAACGGCCATTCTCTCATCAGCCTCCTGTCACATCACTGAGGAAACACAACGACGCATCCTGGAGACGTCAGAAAACTTACAAAACTTTACCTCATAGCGCTGACACTGGAGACTCCTTCCATAACCATTAAACATCTCCTTCCAGAAAACTTCACCTTATCAATGATTACACGCGTTTTTGATCCAGCGTCTGCTGGACACGCCCCTGTGAATGAACTGTTACTATAGAAACGATAACGCATTGGAATGAGTGCATTAATATAAACCTGCACTACTGTCAGAGCTGCTGTTATAGAAAATAAATCAACACCTTCTGACCAATCAGAGTCCAGACCCAGATAAACACTGAAACATACTCCGTCTGCATCGGCTTTGTCCAGGAGTTTGATGTTGGATATGAGTAAGCTGTCCATGGTCTGCGTGTATCCCTCAGCTGCAGAGTGATGTAAACAGGACCAGCCTTTATAATCACTGCACGCAACAGAACAGGAACAGCTCATTGCTTCAGGGTCTGTGCTCATGAACAGAAGGTTGTGAGTTCAAATCCCATACTGTATACAATATGTCTCCACCTCAGCTCCTGAGACCAGGAGCTGAGACCTCAGCTCCTAGTGATTACACTAATGGTCTCTTTGTGTTAATGAAGCTTAAACTATGCTACGTGGGTGGGGATGAGTCTGGGTGTGTTTTCATACCTGTGGAACAGAGCACCTTTTCTGAGGAGCAGCTCGACCACTTTAACGTGGCCGCCGCGTGAAGCCAGATGTAATGGTGTCATGCCCTTCTCATCACCTTCATTTAGCAGACGTGTATCTGTCATGGTCTCCAGGAGCCGGTGGCACGTGTTGATCCTCCCGTACCTGCAAATCAGACAGACACCAATGTTACAGATAATCACAAGATCAGCGCTCCTGGTTATGAAGAACAGATGTAGTCTACTAATGGAGTTCAGAGTTCCTGCTCATGGAGATCAGAACTTCTGTTCATCGAAATCAAAGTGCATGGAGATCTACTAATGAAGATCAGAGTCATTGCTTTTGGAAATGGAGATAAGAGATTCTACTCATGAAGGTAAGTTCTCTTGCACATGGAGTTTAAAGCTTCTATTCACTGATATCAGAGATTCTAATCATGGAGATCAGAGCTTATACTCATGAAGTTCAGACCTCCGATTCTTAAGATTAGGAGATCTGTTCATACTCATTAAAGCTACTGTTCAAATACAGCAGTGCTCCTGTGAAGGAAGAACAGATCAGATCAGAACTTCTGGCTCATAGAAATCAGTGATTCAACTCTTACCGATCAGATCACACATTTACTCTTGGAGATCAGAGGTTTACTCTTGGATATGAGGGCCCATTAAAGGAACAGTCCACCGTACTTCCATAATGAAATATGTTCTTCTCTGAATTGAGACGAGCTGATCCGTACCTCTCCGAGCTTTGTGCGACCTCCCAGTCAGTCAGACGCGCTGTTACTCCTGTTAGCAATGTAGCTAGGCTCAGCATGGCCAATGGTATTTTTTGGGGCTGTAGTTAGATGCGACCAAACTCTTCCATGTTTTTCCTGTTTACATAGGTTTATATGACCAGTGACATGAAACAAAGTTCAGTTACACAAATTGAAACGTGGCGATTTTCTATGCTATGGAAAGTCCGCACTATAATGACAGGCGTACTAACACCTTCTGCACGCTTCGACAGCGCATTGATACCTTCACTCAGGAGTGAGGTACGGATCAGCTCGTCTCAATTCAGAGAAGAACATATTTCATTATGGAAGTACGGTGGACTGTTCCTTTAAGCTTCTATGTCCTTAAATCTAGACGTCCAGACTTCAGTCACTGCATAAACCTCACAAACACCAATTATGATTTTAGTACCACACATTTTGAAGGTTCCTCTATAGGTTCCTCTGTTAATCCACTTACTCAGCTGCAAAGTGTAAGGCTGATTTCTTCTGCTTGGACTTCTGGTTGAGTGAGACTTCCAGGCCGAGCATGTTCTTCACTGAGTCGGGGATTCCCAGCCTGCAGGCGTAGTGAAGAGGAGTGCAGCCCTCTGAGTCTTCATCATTCAGCAGCTCTCTCACACTCTCGTGCTGCAATGTTAGATTTTCACAACAATAAGTCAAAAATCACCCTGTGATAGAAACATAAACATCTACTATTGGTTCGTTCTTTTGAACAAGAAACTGCAAAGAGTAAATTCTGCTTCTGAGGACTATGTGATAATCATTTATGAGATCATCTAATGAACTTCACTCAAGCTGATCAGGGTGGTGAATATGCCAGGAGAAGTGGAGAAGACTGTGGAGAAAACCGAACTGAAACGCAGCTCTGTCGTGTTTCAGGTCGTGGCAGCACTTTCAGTGAACACTAGGTGGAAGTAAAACCCTGTTGTTTTGTTTATTGTACCTTCATTTTTCATAGGAAACGCTGGTGTGTGTGTGTGAGAGAGAGATGAAGAACCAAGATGAGACGAGGAACATCTTGATCAGCGCTGTAATGAAGATGAAGTTCAGAAAGCGGTGAGTCTGAATCACCTGCAGAACATCTCCTGGAAGGTTCTTCAGACCTCGAGGTTGCAAGATGGCGAGATGCAGGAAGTTACAGCCAGTTTTGTCTTTAACTGTCAGATCAGCACCTGACACCAAAAAAAAAAATTATGATTATTTATTTCCTTTGCTTTTGGTGAATCTTCATAAAGAGTTGGCTGGAGATTACCGTGTGACAGCAGAAGTTTAACGGTTCTCCAGGCACCGCAGCTGGTTGCGAGCAGCAGTGGAGAGTGGCCTTTACAGTCAGCAAAGTCGATGTCAGCGCCCTGAAACACACTGTTTGCTAGCAAAGAAGCCAACTATATATTTTTCTTTTTTTAAACTGACAGAGAGATAATTAGCTGGATGGACAGACAGCTAGGCTGCTAACTAGCTGCATTTTAGCAAGTCGGTGTGATAATTAGAGAGACTGAATATTATCTTCATTGTTTGCTAGTCAGGATGTCACAAGTTGGATTGATACCAAGCTAACTAGCTGCACTGTTCGCTAGTCACAGTGCTAATGAGCCAAGCTAGTGGCCTGTGCTAACTAGCTGCATTGTTAGCTCAGAGTATAATACATTGTGTGCAATATTTACACCACTGTGCCTCCTCAGACTCTCTCACCTGCGAGATTAGATACTCCACCAGTTCGTAATGGTCAAAAATGGCCGCCCTGCAAGAAAACGAGTGATTTAATATAAACCTGTGATGTTCAGCTGCATTACTGTCAGAGCTGCTGTGTTAGAAAACTAATCAACACCTTCTGACCAATCACAATCCAGAACTCAACAACGATGTGTGTGAATACTTATGTAGCGGTGTTTGGAGCGCTCCATCGGTGATGTTGATGATGTCACACACTCTCTTGTACGCCTGGAGCATCACCTTCACGGCTGCAGTGGCTCCCTGAGCGCACGCGAAGTGAAGAGCGGTGGATTTATCACACTGGGGAATGTGGAGAGAAAAGACACTTCAGTAAACATCTCAAATTTCATGGTATGAACTTGCGCCAAAACATTTTGCTCTTTCATGCCTTTATTTCTGGAGTCAAATTATTTGCTAACAGGACTTCTGTCAGCCTTGTTGCTCCAGAAGGATCTGGTGTGTATCTGGTGTTTGCTCTTGATTTCTCTACCTGCTGTTGGTCGATTTTGGCTCCATGAGTGATGCAGAGCTTGATGACCTCGAGGTTTCCTCCATGTACGGCCAGGTGAAGAGGACTGCTGATGGATTTGTCCACGTAGTTTATGTGTGTCTCGATTGTCACACCCACCTCCTCTCCTGTTTGTACGAAAATATTTGATTTCATAGATTATATTGTTTATTATATATATATATATATATATATATATATATATATATATATATATACAGTTAGGTCCATATATATTTGGACACTGACACAAATTTTGTTTTTTTACCTGTTTACTGAAACATATTCAAGTTATAGTTATATAATGGACATGGACATAAAGTCCAGACTTTCAGCTTTCATTTGAGGGTATCCACATTAAAATTGGATGAAGGGTTTAGGAGTTTCAGCTCCTTAACATGTGCCACCCTGTTTTTAAAGGGACCAAAAGTAATTGGACAATTGACTCAAAGGCTATTTCATGGGCAGGTGCGGGCAGTTCCTTCGTTATGTCATTCTCAATTAAGCAGATAAAAGGCCTGGAGTTGATTTGAGGTGTGGTGCTTGCATTTGGAAGATTTTGCTGTGAAGAAAACATGCGGTCAAAGGAGCTCTCCATGCAGGTGAAACAAGCCATCCTTAAGCTGCGAAAACAGAAAAAACCCATCCGAGAAATTGCTACAATATTAGGAGTGGCAAAATCTACAGTTTGGTACATCCTGAGAAAGAAAGAAAGCACTGGTGAACTCATCAATGCAAAAAGACGTGGACACCCACAGAAGACAACAGTGGTGGATGATCGCAGAATAATTTCCATGGTGAAGAGAAATCCCTTCACAACAGCCAACCAAGTGAACAACACTCTCCAGGAGGTAGGTGTATCAATATCCAAATCTACCATAAAGAGAAGACTCCATGAAAGTAAATACAGAGGGTTCACTGCACGGTGCAAGCCACTCATAAGCCTCAAGAATAAAAAAGCTAGATTGGACTTTGCTAAAAAAACATCTAAAAAAGCCAGCACAGTTCTGGAAGAACATTCTTTGGACAGATGAAACCAAGATCAACCTCTACCAGAATGATGGAAAGAAAAAAGTATGGCGAAGGCGTGGTACAGCTCATGATCCAAAGCATACCACATCATCTGTAAAACACGGTGGAGGCAGTGTGATGGCTTGGGCATGCATGGCTGCCAGTGGCATTGGGTCACTAGTGTTTATTGATGATGTGACACAGGACAGAAGCAGCCAGATTAATTCTGAGGTATTCAGAGACATACTGTGTGCTCAAATCCAGCCAAATGCAGCCAAACTGATTGGTCGGCGTTTCATAATACAGATGGACAATGACCCAAAACATAAAGCCAAAGCAACCCAGGAGTTTATTAAAGCAAAGAAGTGGAATATTCTTGAATGGCCAAGTCAGTCACCTGATCTCAACCCAATTGAGCAGCATTTCACTTGTTAAAGACTAAACTTCAGACAGAAAGGCCCACAAACAAACAGCAACTGAAAACCGCTGCAGTAAAGGCCTGGTAGGGCATTAAAAAGGAGGAAACACAGCGTCTGGTGATGTCCATGAGTTCAAGACTTCAGGCAGTCATTGCCAACAAAGGGTTTTTAACCAAGTATTAGAAATGAGCATTTTATTTACAATTATTTAATTTGTCCAATTACTTTTGAGCCCCTGAAATGAAGGGATTGTGTTTAAAAAATGCTTTAGTTCCTCACATTTTTATGCAATCATTTTGTTCAACCCACTGAATTAAAGCTGAAAGTCTGAACTTCAACTGCATCTGAATTGTTTTGTTCAAAATTCATTGTGGTAATGTACAGAACCAAAATTAGAAAAATGTTGTCTCTGTCCAAATATTTATGGACCTAACTGTATATTTAAAGTCAAACAGATGACACACAGACCTTTATGGAGAACCACCTCCATGGATCTCTTGGCTCCTGCGAAGGCGGCGGCGTGGATGGGGAAGTGACCCAGCTTGTTCTGGCAGCACAGTCTGGCGCCGTTCTTGCACTGGTTGATTACAATTTTGTTACTTATTAAAAAATGATGTCATGCGGTTTGTTTGTTTTTTAATCCATTTATAGTTACGTGTAATATTGTGGAGCACCCGTGAAATAAATAAGTTCCCATAAACAGTCATTCCCTCACCAGCCTCTCTTTATTCTCTCTCAAAGTAAAAAAAAAAAACACAGCTTGTCATGTGACAGAGAAAAACGAAAAGAAGTGTTGAGCTGACACTGGAGACTCCTTCCAGAAATGTTCCAGAAACACATTTCTCCTTACAAGAGGAAAATGCCACCATATGACTGATTACACATTCTTTAATCCATTTATTATCAGTGGAGCATCCACTGGACACTCCCCTATGAATGAACGGTTGCTATAGAAACGATAATCTGACTTTAGAATCCAGAATTCAACAGCGCTGTGGTGTAAAGAGAAATATCAGATAAATCTGACTTTATTTGAGATATTTAATTTTTAATAACGATATTGTAAAAGAATGAATAAATGTTCTGGAGACATAAAACACTTCACAGTGATTAGGAAAGGAAGTGAAGAGCGTTTATTGAGATTACTAATGAATAATTGATTTTACAGGAATATTAAATGGCTTTAAAAATATTACAGAAGTGTTTATTAGGTGTGTGTGTGTGTACAAATCTTTCTTATCCTAATTCTCTGAGATTTTATCATGGTCAAGCATGTGATAAGTTGTTAATAGAAATATTTGTGGACTAAAACAAATTAACATCCTTTTAAAAAAAACATTTATGCCTTTATGATGTCTCAGTTTACACTTCATATTCACAAGTTTCTTTATATGGTCAGTGCTTCCTGTTTTCATTTGCCTGCTGTAATGGAGGATAAATTGTCGCACGTGTTTCACTCTGAACTGGAGGAAAAGTCTGAGGAATTTAGGGGTTTTAGTTACCAGGATGAGAAGCGCCTCGTGGTTGTCCACTGAAGCGGCGAGGATTAAAGGTGTGTTTCCCAGATCACCCTCCAGGTTCAAGTCCGTGTCTCTGTGTGTCACGAGTTGCTGTAAAAAAAAAAGAAAGAAAGCAGATTAGCACGTGTGAATTTCTTGTTCTTGTTTTGAAAGTCTAAACAGCGTGTACAGTACATTTCCTTTACTTAATCACCACAAAATTCACTTTGCAGAAACATTTTCACCGTTTCTCCTTCAATGCCCCTGCTGAAACTTTCACTTCTGAGCAAATGGATTTATAGCCGTACGAATGAATCATCTCAGTTTTCATGTAACATGATGTTTCTATAGTAACAGCTCGTTCACGGGGACGTATCCAGCAGACGCTCCATTAATAATAAACAGATTAATAATTAATTGACATGGTGAAGTTTTCTCTAAGGACACATTTATTATATAACATTTATGGAAGGAGTCTTTAGTGTTGGTGTTCGTCTGGAGATTGTGAGTTCGAATCCCTGCGATGCCGCCGTTAATCGAAGGCTGGGAGTCCAGGAGAGAACAAAAATCGGCCATGCTCTCTGAGTGGGAGGGGCATTCTCTGTTTGTGCTGTCAGTCAGAGCAACACTACAGTGACAGACCCAATCGTGGGTGTCTGTGAGCTCATGCATGCAGAAGAGGGCAGATAGTGCTTTCCTCCGCGTGTGATGTTGTGCACGAGTAGCGGTTCAAAAAGATGCCGTGTGTTTTGGAGGAAGGACATGCTAGCCCCGCCCCTTCTGGGTGGTACCTGTTGCATGGTAAGGGAGAGCTGGATGGTGGGCAGGAGTTGGTTGAGATCAAATTGAGGAGAAACTGGTGGAAATTATGACATCCATGACTAAAAATGCACTGTAAGTTTTCTGACATCATCAGGACAGAAGAGTTTATGCTTCTTTGCGGTTTCTCTGTAACATGATATAACAAGCTGCGATTTTCCAGAGGCTGGTGAGGGAACGTCTGTTTATAGCTTCTATAACGTAAGTGAGAACAGGAAGTGACTTGTTTTCTGGATGTTCCACAATATTAAATGTAATTACGTATAAACAGATCAGAGGAATGATGTGTTTGATGTCGTTGGTACCTCCACGATGTGGTTGTGTCTGAGGCTGACGGCGAGGTGCAGAGGTGAGAGAGCCGCTTTATTCAGGATGTTGGGATTTGCGCCGAGACTCAGCAGCACCGAACAGCTTCCACTCTGATCCTGCTGAACGGCCCAGTGCAGAGGAGTGTTTCCTCCATCATCCATAACGTCCAGCTCTACACACACACACAGAGAATAGTGTTCTCAGTAATGTAGTAGTGCATAGATAACTACAGAAGTGTGTCCATGGTTTCAGACCAAAACCAGGTAGAAATTTCTGTAGAATTTGTGTAGAATCATTTCACAATTCGATTTGATTGTGCACAACCTTGTACATGAAGAAAGATGGCATTCATTGTCATTCTAATAACACCCAGTTTACATCTGTACACATATTTCAACCTGAACAGCTGTTGAATTTTTCTCGGCTCCAGAACAATCAGAACTCATTCGGCGTGGATGTTTTTACAATAACGCTATACGTAGATAAGAATCCTGCCAAAGTCATATCGCTGATGTTGTTGTTAGAACTTCCATTTTTAGAACATTGATAAGAACAAGATAAGGAACATGCAGTCCATGTGAAAGATCATGAGGTTAGATCATGTGTCCATATCCTCTACGTTAGATTAACGGAACTTTAATGCACTTCCAGCCACATTCTCAGTCGTATCCTTCAACCAGCTCCAGTTCAGGAAGTAGAAAGTTTCTGCATTTTATAGTGCCCTGTCACACTACGACGTTCTCACCAGCGTTCGAGTAACGTGTTGCGAAACGCAGAGGAACGTCGAGAACGTTAGAAAAAAGTTACAGGAAAGTTAGACGAGCGTCGGCAAACGTTGGGGAACGTCGAGGGACGTCGGCGAACGTTGAGGGTGAAAAATAGTTTTGGGTGTGCACAAAAATTCAGGACGTTCTATCAAAACGCTACTTACACGTTAGAGGAACGTTACACGAAAGTTTGCGGGCGTTACTCGAACGTTACTCGAAAGTCAGGACGTTCCCTGGACGCTAGGCAGACGCCGGCCCATCAGGGTCGAGTGTCCAGCGCGTGCCTAGCGCTTGGGTAACGCTTGCCTAACGCCTGTGTAACGTCCATCGAACGTCTGTCCAGCGTGTCGCCAACGTTTTTCAGCGTTCGTCAGCGTTCGCCGAGCGTTCTTAACGCTCATGTAACGCTCTTTCAACATCTTTCTAACGTCTGTCAGCGTTCTGAATTTTTCCAGCGTCTGTGTAACGTCCATGTAGCATCCTTGTAACGCGCCTGTAACCTACTGGTAGCGTTCAGGAGCATTTGGCAGGCACTTGCCAGAAATATATTTAAAGGGGCTTGCAGAGGCCACCGACAGTCCTGTTGGAACTTTCACAGAGTGAAGACTTCAGAACAATGACAGACCAAGAGAAACACCAGTATGCTGTTGCTGCTCTCATGCATCACAACAACCTGGTTGAAATGGTGGTTGAAATGGAAGTGATGCACTCTGGCCAAAAGCCCCCCCTTTTATACTGTGCGTCCAGCCGCAGGTTGGCGAAACGTAACAGGAACGTCACACAAACACTCCACGTGTTACTCGAACGCTACAGGAACGCTAGGCAGACGCTGTGGAAACGTCGAGAACGTCAGCTAGACGCTGGACAAACGTCGAGAACGTTACCTGGACACAAGGCAGACGCTACCCAAACGCTATGATAACGCTATCAAAGCGCTGTGGACGCTATGAGAACGCTAGGTTTTGCTGCTATTTTCGACCACAAACGTCGCCTGACACTGAGGGAACGTTGGCTGAGCGTTACCCAAGCGTTACAAGAACGTTACAACATCGTTGACCTAGAAACTTAATTTGAAGAACGTCGACGTTCCCCGGCGTTTCTCTAATTTTTAAAAACGCAACCAAACGTCGAACAAAATGCTATAGTGTGACAGGGCCAATAGAATGAATCTGCATTTTTTTAAATAAAGTAGAACATTTCTATTTTGGAAATACAAAGACTCCTGATATGGTTTCAAGTTTGGAACGCTCTTGCTGCTGATCCTCAGGATTCAGATATTTCTCTTACTCAAGACCCGACAGGTCGAAATAACAACATTTTTCTTTTTTTTGATAAATTGTATCTAAGACATCTTCTCTTAAACTGTTGGAGTGAAAATGTCCAAAGTCCAGAGTAACATGTTTATTTCACTGGTTTTATTTTTGTCCACTGCATTAGCTAATACTTAGCACTTTTGAGGAAGGTTTTAAGCTCCACCCACTTCATTATCATGTCATGACGTTTCCTGATATAAAATATCCATTTATGTGTCATTGTGAGTACACGGTTTTTTAAATTAACCTTATAAACCACATGTACTAGAGTGGAAAGATCTGAAATTATGTCAATTTTCCCAAAAATCAAACTAAAATTTTCATGAAGTTTCGTTTGTAATCCTGATCCTGTTTATGATCGTATTCCAGAGGAATTTCTCAAAATGTTTAGAATTGTTGACTTTACATTCATTTTGCTCTTGTTGAACAGATTTCAAAAGCAGCAGGGCATTCTGGGTAATTTCTGCTCCAGACGTCTACAGTGAAACTGACGTAATGCTTTAACTCTACAAGCACAAAAAAAACCCCTGTAGTTTAGTGAATAAATTCTTCAGAAGATGATGTTCGAGGTTGTTTTTCTCTCGGATGAACTCAGATCTGACCCTGTGAGCTGGTGAGCTGGACGATGAGGTTGATGACATGGACGTGGCCTCTGGAGGAGGCGTAGTGAAGTGGGGAGGCACCGCCATCATCTCGCACACTCAGATTACTCAAGTCATCCTCCAGTGCCAGGGCGTTGCCCTCCAAAGCCCACTGTGGGGAAAAAAACATGAATTAGTCATCATTAGGGTGCAAATGTGCATAAAATAATTTTGAACAGAATAAAATGTGAAACCTCAAAGATGTTTGTTGACATGCAGCTGGTTCTGTCCATGTCCATCAGACTCTGGTGGTCATCAGTGAGCTTCGGCTGAGACCTGAACGGACCCAAGGCCTCTCACCACAAAGAGATCAAATAGAATCAGACGAGCAAAGAGGCACAAAAATCAACAGTACGATGGTGCAGTGATTCAAACTCTAACTCCAGCAGGAGTCTGAGGTCTGAGTGGACACTTTCTATTAAAGAAAAGAGAAGAAAAAAAATTACTCGCATGAAGGAAATAATAAAACGATCCTCACTGTCGCAATCAGAAAGATGAATGATTTTAACATCGGATAAAAAACTGTCACATTCAAAAGTCATCAAGTTTCATTTAGAACTGATTTTAAAAAGAAAGAAAGAAAGAAAGAAAGAAAGAAAGAAAGAAATCCAGCTAAAAAAATTTTAAAGGTTTTGTTTTTTGCCTTAATTTTACTTCCATGATACTTGTACATTATTTCTATATTGTTTTAATTTTTGTTTAATTTACATATTTTTATTTTTATGCTGTTACTATTTATTTAGTTCTTACATATTATTATTTGCTGTATTTTATTATTTGTCTGTTTTTCTCGACTTTGTTTTTGTCTGATTTGTTTCTTTATTTCTCCATTTTGTATTTCATGAAATATGCTATATAGATAAACATTATTATTGTTGTTGTTATTATTATTATTATTATTATTATTAGTAGTAGTAGTAGTAGTAGTAGTAGTAATTCTGTACAAGTATCAGTTCATTATAGACCTTAATATTTTTATTTAATACAAATTGGTATTATTGCATTATTCTCCTCGCCATATAACATTTATCCTGAAATAAAGAACATGATTCAAAACAACTCATACACTAACCAGCTAACTCTAATAACAACTAAAATAAAAGCTGCATAGATCCATTTATAGTTTTTTTTTTTAGTAAATTAAATACTAGCTGGAAAAAATGGACAAGTTAGAAAAGGGAAATAAATTAATTCTGTTTATGGGATGAAATGAGGTTCATGTTGAACAGAATTGTGTCTTTGGAAGTAAAATCAGCTCTCTAACCCGAGAGTAAAGCAGAGTCTGATTTACACAAAAACACTTACAATATAATATTGTAAATCATAATAAAACTGATATGAAAATTAGTATTTAGTATTGGTTTAATAATAATAATAATAATAATAATAATAATAATAATAATAATCCTAACCCTAACCATCTGTCTGAGAAAGTTTTAAACAGTGCTACAGTGCTTTTTCCAAATCCCCAATCCAAATCCTCAGATTTAAATGTTTATTCTGTAATATACAATTAAAAAGTTAAAAAGTCAAAATTTCGATAAGTAATAATCTTTCACATCGTGTTTGACATCATTATAAAATCAGAGTTTGTACCTGGTGAGCTGCGCTGTTCCTGTGTGAGCGCTGAGCCTGTGAATGAACAGCTGCTTATCAGTGAAAGGCATTTATATAGAGTGAGATAGTAACCTGATATTCAGGGTGTGTGTGTGTGTGTGTGTGAGAGAGAGAACAGCAGGGCCGTGTGTGTTGCCTGTTCCTATGCACTCATCCGACACACTCTTCCCTCTCCAGCTCTAATAGGACTTATGGTCAAGCACCAGACAGACGGACAGAGACGACGGTGCGAGACTGAAGGACGTTCTCACTGCAGCACACGTCATATTATGAGGTTTTATGGATGAAGTAATGCAATTGTAAAAGCCCCTCATTTGCTTTAATTATATTTGATTTGTTTTATGCCTGTTTTTCTTGCAGCTAACTGAATAATCCAGGCATTACATATGAGACGTGTGAAGATCCGTCATGCGTCTTCACTTTCATCTGAACAGCATTCTGTCCTCGCTGTAATTCATTAGAGTGGAGAGATGACTTCCTGTTGAGAGTTAGACACAAAAACATCTCCAGCATGTTGTGATAATCGACTTGACAGTACATCGTAGTAGTTAACATGCGGTATATTCTGATCGTGGCCACTTCACATTTCTATCGCAGGTTAATCAATCATCTGAGATGAGGGTTTTATGTTTTGTTTTTTCTCGTAAACAACCATACCAGGGCGGCACGGTGGTGTAGTGGTTAGCGCTGTCGCCTCACAGCAAGAAGGTCCGGGTTCGAGCCCCGTGGCCAGCGAGGGCCTTTCTGTGTGGAGTTTGCATGTTCTCCCCGTGTCCGCGTGGGTTTCCTCCGGGTGCTCCGGTTTCCCCCACAGTCCAAAGACATGCAGGTTAGGTTAACTGGTGACTCTAAATTGAGCGTAGGTGTGAATGTGAGTGTGAATGGTTGTCTGTGTCTATGTGTCAGCCCTGTGATGACCTGGCGACTTGTCCAGGGTGAACCCCGCCTTTCGCCCGTAGTCAGCTGGGATAGGATCCAGCCCGCCTGCAACCCTGTAGAACAGGATAAAGCGGCTACAGATAATGAGATGAGATGAGGCAATCATACCAAAGACCATCATAAAAGTGGTACCTACTACCATCTGGCAAGGCACGCTGCAATACAGATGTGAGTGGGGAAGTCAAACTCTTGTGGTTACCAGAGGACCTGCCCCCCCACTGTAACCCTAGCTGTATTGGTGAGAGGCCAAGGGCTATCGAAACAGAGATCAGTGCCACACCCATATGCCTCAAAGAGCTGGTTAGTACTGGGACAGGAGACTGCCTGGGAAGACCAGATTCTGGCGTGAGAGGGACTTTGACTTTTTTGACTTTGTAAACAATAGGTGTCTCTCAGGGCTCTGTTCTAGGCCCTATTCGCTTTCTGTTCTGTTATTTTTATTTATAAACAGCCAATCATCACCTCCTTTTTATTATACCCCCCGCAAAGAAAGTTGGGGGGGTATATAGGAATCACCCTGTCTGTCTGTCTGTCCATCCGTCTGTCCATGTGCCTCCTTAATGGTTTGATGGATTTTGAGGAAACTTTACACAGTTGCAGTAAACCACCTGAAGATGTGCGTGAAGGAAAATAATCCCGGTCCGATGTTTCAAAGGGGAGATAATTCAACTTATTCCCTTACATATGGCAATATATGATGACAGGCTGGTAAGTCGGGGGGGGGGGGGGGGGGATTCTATAGTGAGCTTACTCACAGTTCTAGTTTTAACTGGTTTAACTGGTATGATATTTTAACACCTTTTGTTAGTTATATGTTTTATAATAATATGTATCTGTGTTTTGAGTTGCTTTGGGATGCGGCTGCCAAAAGGAATTTCACTGTAAATTTATTTTACAATAACAATAGAGTCTCACTGACTTACTCACTTCCTGATGCCTGCTTCGTTATGATCTATGTATAATTAAGTGCGTTAGCTTTACTTCTCCGTGAAGTTGAAACCTCATTAACTGATCACTCTTAAAGTCTTAACTGAACTGAATTTCAGAGAAGCTGTACTTGTCTTCTACCTCTTTACACTTTGTCATTTGGGGTCTTTAAAGCTTCAAAATGTTGAAATAAAGGCAGACTTTACTCCACTATATCAATCATTCATGCAGTTATCCGCTCAGCCGATCATGTGGAAGCAGCGCGATGCAATAAATCATACAGACACGAATCACGAGCTTCAGTTTGTGTTTATTTAAACATCAGGATGAGAAAAAAATTCCTCAGTGATCTTCGTGACCTGGTTGTTGGTGTCTCGCTGGATTGACTGGATATTTCAGAAGAAGCTGATCTGTAGGAAAACGCTGTGCTGATGAGATGCAACTTTCTGATTAGGTTTAAAATCAAAATATTTTGATCATAATTCATTAATAATTGTTAGCTAAGTGCTAAAATGTTTGTTTTCAACTTCCATAATGGTGGATAATGGTGTCCAGCAGTTAATAACTAAATGATTGATTATTAAATGATTGTACTCTAACTGAAGTATTTGTTCAGTGGGATCATGTGTTTCCATGCCACTGCATGAACAACAGCCTGACATGTAATGTTTTATTATATTTATGATTAACACTTGAATGATTAATTAATTATTTATAAACTAGTTGTTATGGACAGTGTGAGCCGTGGTCCGCTTATGAATGACCTGTTTGTCAGCGAGTCATTACCCAGGTTTCCATTGCAGTTTTGCGCAAAATAGAACCAATATTTAAAAAAATTTTCACAAAACACGATTGTGAATGTTCTGTTTCCATTGCGTGCTGTGATGTGATTAAAGTTGGGTTGAAGTTCCTCTCGCAGGCGTTCTTACACACCACTCTTATTTCAGAAAGGTGGCGTTTCTATTTGCTCTTCAAGTCATGTCATGTCATGTGACTTAAATGCCATTTCAATTTACTTTTATATTTTTTGTAAAATATTGCTTTATCGAATCATCTGAAAAACCAACTCTTGAAAACATAAAAACTTTTTTACAATATTTGAGAGGGGTTTTTCCCCAAGATTCATGTTTCCATTCCTCATTATAAGTTCACTATTTCACACTGCGCATTCATCAGGTTACAGTGCCTTGCAAAAGTATTCATACCCCTTGAACTTTTTCACATTTTTCCACCTTACAACCACGAACTTAAAAGTTTTTTATTGAGATTTTATGTGATAGACCAACACAGAGTAGCACAGAATTGTGAAGTGAAACAAAAATGATAAATGGTCTTCAAAATTTTAAACAAATAAAAATCTGAAAAATGTGGTGTGCATTAGTATTCAGCCCCCCTGCGTCAATACTTTGTAGAGCCACCTTTTGCTGCAATTACAGCTGCAAGTCTTTTGTGGTATGTCTCTACCAGCTTTGCACATCCAGACACTGAAATTTTTGCCCATTCTTCTTTGCAAAATAACTCAAGCTCAGCCAGATTGGATGGAGAGCGTCTGTGAACAGCAATTTTCAAGTCTTGCCACAGATGCTCAATGGGATTTAGGTCTGGACTTTGACTGGGCCATTCTAACACATGAATATTCTTTGATCTAAACCATTCCATTGTAGCTCTGGCTGTATGTTTAGGGTCATTGTCTTGCTGGAAGGTGAATCTCCTTCCCAGTCTCAAGTCTTTTGCAGCCTCCAACAGGTTTTCTTCCAGGATTGCCCTGTATTTAGCTCCATCCATCTTCCCATCAACTCTGACCAGCTTCCCTGTCCCTGCTGAAGAAAAGCATCCCCATAGCATGATGCTGCCACCACCATGTTTCACAGTGGGGATGGTGTGTGCAGGGTGATGAGCAGTGTTAGTTTTCCGCCACACATAGCGCTTTGCATTTAGGCCAAAATGTTCAACTTTGGTCTCATCTGACCAAAACACCTTCTTCCACATGTTTGCTGTGTCCCCTACATGGCTTCTTATGCCTGTCTTTCAACAATGGCTTTCTTCTTGCCACTCTTCCAAAAAGGCCAGATTTGTGGAGTGTACGACTTATAGTTGTCCTGTGCACAGATTCTCCCACCTGAGCTGTGGATTTCTGCAGCTCCTCCAGAGTGATCATGGGCCTCTTGGCTGCTTCTCTGACCAGTGCTCTCCTTGCTCGCTCTGTCAGTTTAGGTGGACAGCCATGTCTTGGTAGGTTTGCAGTTGTGCCATACTTTTTCCATTTTTGAATGATGGATTGAACAGTGCTGCTTAAGATGTTCAGAGCTTGGGATATTTTTTATAACCTAACCCTGCTTTAAACTTCTCCAGAACTTTATCCCTGACCTGTCTGGTGAGTTCTTTGGTCTTCATGATGCTGTTTGTTCTTCAGTGTTCTCTAACAAACCACTGAGGCCTTCACAGAACAAGTGTATTTATGCTGAGAGTAAATTACACACAGTAGGACTCTATTAACTAATTAGATGACTTCTGAAAGCAATTGATTGCACTGGATTGTACTTAGAGGTATCAGAGTACAGGGGGCTGAATACTAATGCACACCACATTTATCGGATTTTTATTTGTTTAAAATTTTGAAGACCATTTATCATTTTTGTTTCACTTCACAATTATGTGCTACTCTGTGTTGGTCTATCACATAAAATCTCAATAAAAAACTTTTAAGTTCGTGGCTGTAAGGTGGAAAAATGTGAAAAAGTTCAAGGGGTATGAATACTTTTGCAAGGCACTGTAATGGAAACACAGCTAGTGTCGCTGATGCAAAGTTGGTCCTTCATTCAAAAACAACAATTAACTCAATTATGCATCATTAACAAACCGTTAGTCAAACATTAAACTGTTGGTTACTTTAAAACCTTCATCTGGGTGATCCCAGGGATACGTGGGGATGTGGGATGGAACAGGCAGGTTGAGTGGTGTGGCTGCTGAACTTCAGAGTTTTTATTTTAATACACTTCCACTTTGGTATTCAGTGCCTCATTTTAAAATACAGTTTAATGTGTCTTTGCTATTCCTCAACACTGGCGTCCCTCAGGGGCCTGATATCGGTCCAATTCTATTCTCTATTCATATAAATAGCCGTATCATATCCCTTTGAAAGGTATGTCACATTATAATCTGTAATTAGCTGGAGATTAGTTTAGTTGCCAATCTGAGAGATATATAAATATTTTTTAGTGATTGTGCAATACTGTTGATATTCTTTAGTTTTATTTTCCTTCTTCTTCTTCTTCTTCTTCTTCTTATTATTATTATTATTATTATTATTATTATTATTATTATGCTGGATTTTTGGACCATAGTTTTTGAGATAGGAACCCAAACCAACTTTAAAACATGCAGTATGATTGGGAATGGCGTGCTTGTATACAGCTTTTAGATAGACACACCTGTTCTGTCATTCCTGTTGTTTTCTGTCATTTTTTCCCCATAGAGAATGAATAAGGCTCACGAATCAGATCATCCTGCTCGGACACTCTTCATCAGAGATGCACCAAACTTCATCTGATCCCTCAGGTCAACTCCCCTGACACATACATGCAATCGGTTCTGACCCGCACTTGTCTTTTCCTTTCTTTTCTTTCTTCATCATTGCAGTTTCTCTGCATTATCTTCAGAGAATGCACTTTCTAGTTTTAAATAAACTGTAGGAAATAAATAAAGCTTGTTTTATTTTGCCCTGTTATAGAGGCACTTGTCCTTCTGTGATCTTAACTGAACATTTGTAATTCATTAGTCATAACCTGTCGACATTCATCAACTCTATTCCGCACTGAAAGAGTGGATTAAAGCAGCCGTTTGTGTCTCGGGTTGGTGGTGAGCTGCGAACCCTGAGACACAAGTAAATGAACATCAGATGAACACCAGCTGAATCCTGAACGAGAAGCTGCTCAGGTAGTGATGGGAAGTACGTAAATCACTGAAATGTTATTTTATTATATACTGTGATAAATCCGGGGCGGCACGGTGGTGTAGTGGTTAGCGCTGTCGCCTCACAGCAAGAAGGTCCTGGGTTCGAGCCCCGGGGCCGGCGAGGGCCTTTCTGTGTGGAGTTTGCATGTTCTCCCCGTGTCCGCGTGGGTTTCCTCCGGGTGCTCCGGTTTCCCCCACAGTCCAAAGACATGCAGGTTAGGTTAACTGGTGACTCTAAATTGAGCGTAGGTGTGAGTGTGAATGGTTGTCTGTGTCTATGTGTCAGCCCTTTGATGACCTGGCGACTTGTCCAGGGTGTACCCCACCTCTCACCCATAGTCAACTGGGATAGGCTCCAGCTTGCCTGCGACCCTGTAGAACAGGATAAGCAGCTACAGATAATGGATGATGGATGTGATAAATCCTGAGCTGTATGTATTCTAGAATTAAATGTGTTCCTGATTTGATCCTGAGATCTTTTGGGATTTCCTCATGTAGCAGAATGCCGTGAGCTTTGTGCCCTCATTCACTCTGAACCCATCACAAAAGTGTGTTTTTGGTGTTTAAAGTTATGAAGTTATTTTTCTTTATATTCAAATTTTTTTAATCAATTTGTTATATTTTTGTTGCTCACCAAATACACTCGTTTTATTCGCAGTTAGTCATTATTTTTATTTCTGTCTGCATTCCTGTGTTACCTCTGCCTGGTTGTTTATTTTGTGTATTCACTTTTGACAAACCTATCGCTCAGAAAACTCACGATGGAACATTTTCTGATTACAAAACAAACAACAACAACAACAACAACAGTGAGGAGGAGTGACGTTAGCACAGACGCTCTGTTAGCAGAGACGCTCTGTTAGCAGAGATGCTCTGTTAGCACAGACGCTCTGTTCGCTCCTCCACACCATTTCAGCCTTCAGTCTCTGTGAGCGTCGCTGTTTCCCCAGCGCGAGGTGAAGGAGCTCATGCCTTAAACGATGTCACTCCATCACTGAAAACTTTTAATCCGAGTTGATATCATCCCACGCTATGCCACGAATATTCTGTAAACATTAATGTGTGCGTTTTCTTTCCGAAAGCTTTCAAAAACATGAATCCAATCAGCGTCAATTATGAGCCATGTTTTTGTGGGCAGAAACGAGACAGTCAGAATCCAGCAGTGAAATTATTGCTGGTCAATTAAGATTTACCCTGACAGTGAAACCTGCTGCTGGGGTAAAAGCCTGGAGGATGTGGTGTGGTTTGTGGTTGTAAATGCCCGACCTCCTTGCGAAACCTTTGAATCGACTCGTCCTGATGATGACACTTTGGCTTCTTTTTTCCCTCAATTATACAATGATCCATTATGGGCTGTTTCACAATCACACTTGTCTTCTTCAACAACAACAAATAACTCCTGCAAATCCAGTAGGGGAGAACGGGGTAAGATGAGCATAAGGGTAAGATGAGCCACCCCTTGTTTCTAGGAAACGGTACACAAATTTAATCATGTGACTGCATTTTAAGGAAGAGAGGATCATTTTTAACAGCCTGTGGAGAAGGGCAGCACATGGAAAATGTGGTAAGTAAAATATGTGTAAAAATGTGATTTTTTGCTCTCTGAGTGAATTCTGTTTGTATCCAGTGTTAAGCTTTTTTTGAGAAAACTGGAATAGATCAAAATTCAGGCGCAATACAAAGTAATAGGTGCTCTTCCAAGGTATAATAAGAAGGCTAAAGAAAATCACGAATGTTAGCCTACTTAGCTTTGAGAGGCATTTTTTTCAAAGATGGCAGTTGTGGGGGAAGATGAGCCATTAGGCTTGGGGCAAGTTGAGCCACTGGCTCTGTGATGTCTGGGGAAAGAGGGGAGCTTGTCACTTGATTTGTGCTGTTAATGCTGTAGGGAATGTCATCCCACCCATGTTCATCTTCCCCTGTGTGCACTACCACGAGCACTTCATCAGAGGTGCTCCTGTGGGTTCAGTAGGCTACTCATCAAGGTCTGGTTGGACAAATCAACAGGCATTTGTCCAATTTCTCCAGCATATGATCCGTCACACCCACTGCTCACCAAGTAACCCCCTCTTACTGATCCTTGACAACCATGATTCTCATGTCACTCTGGAGGCTGTCAGCTTGGCAAAGGAGAATGGCATTGTGCTTTTGACACCCCCTCCTCATACCACACATAATCTCCAACCTTTGGACAAATGTGTGTTTGGGCCGTTCAAGACATACTTCAACAGTGCAGTTGATGGCTGGATGCGAACAAACCCTGGAAAGACCATCACAATTTATGACATTCCAGCATTAGTCAACACATCATTCATGTCTGCCATGTCTCAAAGAAATATCTTATCCGGGTTTGAATCAACAGGAATCTTCCCCTACGACAGGAATAAATTCACTGATGATGATTTTGAGCCATCTGAGGTGACAGACAGACCTAACCCTGAGGATCCAGGCACATCGGCAAGCCCTGACCCTGAGGAACCAGGCACATCAGCAAGCCCTGACCCTGAGGAACCAGCCATATCTGCAAACCTTAACCTTGAGGAGACAGCACCTGTACTTCCCCTCTCGATCACACAGCTCCAGCCACCCTCTCACACTAATTCTGATGACAACTCACAACATTCCAGTGGCTATAGGTCTCCTGAGACCATCATTCCCCTGCCCAAAGCACCAGCAAGAAAAGCAAAGCAAAAAAGAAAGAGGGTTAGAACAAGAATCTTGACGGACACCCTGGAAAAGGAAGAACTAGAAAGGGAAGTAGGTCAAAGACAAAACAAGAAATTGAAAGTGAGAAAGCAAGGAGCAAGCAAGCCAGCAAGAAAGAAGATCCCTGAACCCAGTAGTTCAGAGGAAAACACTGGAAATCTTGTGTTAAATGACAGTTCTGATGACAGCCTTGACCTTACCAATGATGAAGAGGACCTAACGTTGAATGTTGGTGATTTTGTGGTAGCCAAATTCGCTAGGAAAAAAACAAAACCCATCATTACATCGGTTTGGTGGAAAAGCTTGACCACATTGAGCTTGAAGCACGGTTCCTTCAAAGGAGCCGTACCACTCATGGGCCTGACAAGAGGCCTACATTTACATTCAAAGAAAAGGATGAGGCTGTGATTCCAAGAGAGGATGTTGTGAAGAAATTGCCACAACCTTTCTCTGTGGGAGGGACTGCAAGAAGAGAGAGGCAATTTGTCTTCCCCTGCAACTTGAAACAGTGGAATACTGAATAAATACCTGTTTAGTGTAATGCCTTATCTTAATAAGACGACGACTTTAGTTTAAACTCCATTGGTTTACTATTTTACAGACTTGGTTAAGCAATATTGTTCAACTGTTTCTCAGGAAAAAAAAGTTTTTATGCTACCAGTCTGATCTTCCCCTGCAACTTGAAACAGTGCGATACTGAATCCATGGGCTACATTAGTTTAGTGTAATGCCTTAGTTTACCTTAGTGGTTAAAAGGGAATACCTTAGTTTAAATTACTTTTTCTACTATTTTACAGACTTATACAGGGAAATTTGTTACATATGCTGCCTTCACGTGGTATGGGAAAGATGATCCTTTCCACTTGTGAAGTGGAAATTACAAGTGCATTGTGTTCAAGTGCTTTTGTTGTCGTAGTTAAGTGAAACATGGCGGACCCAGAGTTTACCCTGACCTGTTTCTTGGCTGCAACTGCATCTCATTGTGCGAACGGGCACGCACCTGATTCAGCAGATCTGGGTGGAACTATTTGCAGAGCAGTGGTGAAATCCTGATCCATGAACAACCTGCCATCTCCTTCCCGTTGATACAGAGTTTGGGCTATGGGCTGGGTCATGTCCTGGTCCCAGTACAACATACTGTCACTGGCGTACACGACAGACCAAATAAAGTCACGTGAGAAAATTGCATTCGAGCACGGACCACACAGTACTAGCCTACGGGAGGCTATAACGTTATCCTCGACTGACTGTTTGCTTGCATCTGCTTTTTAAAACCAAATAATAACAGTATTTTTAAAGACAGCAACAAGTATAAATGGTGATGTTATTACAATTGTGTATGCCACAGCATTATGTAGGCTACAAACTAACAGTGATGGGAATAACAGCGTTAGAAATAAACGGCGTTACTAACGGCGTTACTTTTTTTAGTAATGAGTAATCTAACTAATTACTTTTTACATCGTTATAACGCCGTTCCCGTTACTTACAATAAAATACTATGCGTTACTTTATTAAAGCAGTTCTCATCTGGCACGCTGCTCATTCAGCCTTTCTTTCCTCTGCTTTAGTGTGGGGTGGGGAGACGCGAAACAACGGCACAGTAAGCCAATCAGAGTAGATTTGGACAACATACGTGGGTAGGCCACGCCTACTGCACTACTGCGCGCTCTTTCAATCGGAAGACACAGCGATGGCGAGCAGTCAGCCCAGCACTGCGCTTTCACATTGGAAATACAGCCATTACTTTTCATTACTTGAAATAAAAGGCAAGAGTGTTTATGTGCAATGCACATTATGTCGAGGAACAAAGCGTTTGTCCTCGTCAGTGGCCAGTAATTAGTAACATAATTTTAATAACTGCAAAAATATATTACATTTGATAGATGTCTTATCTCACATTGTCCCACAAAAATATTAATATAGTGTAGATAACGTTACTAATTGGTTCTGTTAAGTGTCCATTTCAGTCATTAAACACATTTAACATTCACTTTTATTATGATTACACTAATTGAATTTGATTTTTTTTGAGGGGGAACGAAATGTAACGGAATAATTACTTTCTCTGGTAATTAGTTACTTTTATGACAAAGTAACTCCGTTAGTAACTCAGTTACTTTTTGGGAAAAGTAACTAGTAACTATAACTAATTACTTTTTGAAAGTAACGTGCCCAACACTGCAAACTAACCAACTAACAGCAGTAGAGGACGTTTAACAATGCAGTGCTTACCATTCACGAAACTTTCGCTACTCTCCGCCATGTTGAAAGGTCAAAGTTTATCTCATCTCGGCAGTTTGTGTATCAAAAAATTCTTCCAGCTTTCCAGTGGAAATTACAACATGAGTGGGCGTTCATGTGCAATTTTGACGTCGGTTTTTGGTATTTACTATAATTACCAGAGGACGTGAAGGCACCAATAGGCCTACCTGTCTAGTAGCCCTACAGCAAAGAATATTGAGTAGAAATGTTCAACTGTTTATAAAAAAAAAAGTTATAAAGTTACCGGTGTGACCTTGTTTGAGCTGAATTTTATCTGGCTAGTATAATCCTACATTGTTAAAAGGAAATAAAAGGTTTCTTCTTTGAACATGTATTATGGCTCAACTTACCCCACACCTATGCTCAACTTACCCCACACAAGGGGCAAGTTGTGCCACAAGACCAACTTTTTTGAAGGGAGTATATGTCTTAAACCATATGAGTTATCTGGAAGTTTTTGGCTACAGAAGATGCTGTAGAGAAGACTTTGAATTTTTGTTTGATGTGAAGATTGCATAATAAAACTTTTCACACACGTTGCAATGATGAAAAATGCAAAAAATGGCTCATTTTACCCCACTCTCCCCTACTGTACACACACACACACACACACACACTGGAGTTTCTTCTACTTTATTGTACAGGGACACACCTACAGCCCCGCCTATTGTACAGGGACACACCTACAGCCCCGCCTACAGACCTGCCTGCAGCCCCGCCCACAGCACTAATGTCTCTTATAAGTTCTTATAAATATGTGTAAGAGTCAAACACAGGCTCAGTTTTGACCTTGTGCTCATTTCATTTAATTTTACTTTAATTATTACACTGAGGCACTTTTACTGGTTAAATTCAGAACTGCATTTTTTTTTTAGCACTAACTCGGTTTGACTTTGGGACGTATTCAGTACTTTCATTCACAATAGAAAGATATTTAAGTGGAAATTACTTTTTTTTGTAATCTAAGTGCCTTTGACAGACAGAATCCTTCATCCATCAGAAATGTCCTCTCCGGAAAACCGGAAATCACTCCCCATATCATGAGGCTGTAAATGATTTTTAAAGAAAATATTTGTCTCTTTTGAAGCGGAATACTCTGTTATTGCTTCACAGTAAAAAACAAAACAAAATAAAACAGGACTTGAAACAGATGTGACACACATCTGCAGCAGAGCTTCACATGGGGTTGAAATGTCAGTCTGATAAAAAGTGCCCTCTCCGGAAAACCATAGGGATCATCACCACTTCAGCTGTTATTCCAGTCACCGCCGTGTCCACACACCACTGCACAGGACAGGAAAATGTGTCCTTAACATCCGTCACATCCATTAGAACAGTTTCACTCTGTATATCTCACTCTTGTGGACTGTAAGAAAGGTGATCAGGTTTATAAACACACGGTACGCCTCTTCGCCCCACAGTGACAGGCCCAGTATACGACCTGCAGCTCTGAAACTCTGCGCAGTTTATTTCCATCTCAAAAGGGAGTTTTGGCAGCAGAGAGACACAAAAATCTGAGGTTCGATTGTTGGACTGTTGTGGACCTGAAAACTTTCCCCTGATTGTGAAACAGCTCAGATATATTGTTGAATTACACACAAAACAAATCTGGCACAAATGTACTTAGATGTACTGTACATCATTAAAAATCTAATTAAACTATAATACAGTCAGCCCTTGTGAAGGAAGCTTAGAAAATATCAAGTAGTTCAAGCGCGCGCGCGCGCACACACACACACACACACACACACACACACACACACACACACACACACACACACACACACAAGCAGTCTCTAGAGTTTACAAAAAAAACCAGCATGTGCATCAGTTCTGTGGTCAGAAACGATGTGGTGATGAGAGAAGGTCAGAGGAGAACAACCAGACTGGTTCGAGATGACAGGAAGCCTACAGTGACTCAGATCACCACTCTGTACATCCGTGATGAGCAGAAAAGCATCTCAAAGTGTAAGAACATGTCAAACCGTGAAGCAGAGGCTCTTCAACACATCAGGCATGACTGGCTGATTGGATATTTACATGAATAAGAACACTGGTGAGTGTAAGTCTTGTGTGAGCTCTGATCTAGAACAGAACGGTGTTGAGTGATTATTATAGTTCGGTTTAATCACAGCAGGAATCCGGTTCCTCATCATGCATGGGAGTTTTCCTCCAACATGACCTCTTTAATAATTGAGTTTTATTGTTTCATTAAAAGAATGTGTGTGTGTGTGTGTGTGTGTGTGTGTGTGTGTGTGTGTGTGTGTGTGGTTTAGTGCGTTAACTTCACTTCTGTGTGATAACACCATCAGAAGGGGCAGTAATCACAGAGACGGCCAGTGAAAACGTCAGTGAGGTTTATTACTCACTGATGCACAGAGCAGATCTCACAGTTATTAAAGAAGCTCTCAGCGCTGTCACATGACCCGAGGTCAATAAAGGTCACGTGATACACAGGGGGATAAATAAGTGAAGTGTCCAAGGTTAGAAAACTAAACACACACACACAACAACAACAACCTAATAATTCTTGATGAATATTTGTATTTTCTTTCTCTTCCTCATCCCTGTATTTCCTTCTCTGTAAAGTGACCTTATATCTTAGAATAATTCTGAACCAGTGAAATCCTCACAGCTGTAGGGTCAGTGATCAGATATCGATCGTTTCTCTGTGCAGAATGGAAATGTTCACTTCCTTCTAAAGATCATCTCACATTCGTCTCTCCTCACGTGGGTCTTTAAACCAAATCATAAGATCAACATTAGTTCTAAACCCAAACCCTGCTCTCTGACAGAGGAACTAACGCCCCCCTGAGACTCTGCTGAGTGACACGGCATCGTTAGGAAGAAAACTATCAAATTAAGTCCTTTGAGATTTCCAGCATATATGTACATGTTTATATCCGAAAACATATCTGTTTATGTTCGATTCACTTCAGCACCTGATCTTCATCGATACCATGAACAGTGCAAGCATCGTCCCTGTGGACATTTTAATCCAAACTGTTCCTTTAAGGGAAACCACTGCATTCTCCACGATTAAACACTGTAATTAAGATGCTTTTCCTGTAGATTATTATTATTATTATTATTATTATTAATCTTGGCTCATATATCACTGCATGTACACTGTATCACATTATTCTACACAACTCGTGATATTTAGGATTTAGAAATAATTTTGGGTTTTGTGTTGATCCTGTACTACTGACATGGTGTGTGTGTGTGTCAAGTCAAGTTTATTTGTATCGCGCTTTTAACAATAAACATTGTCGCAAAGCAGCTTTACAGAATTTGAACGACTTAAAACATGAGCTAATTTTATCCTTAATCTATCCCCAATGATGAAGCCTGTGGCGACGGTGGCAAGGAAAAACTCCCTCAGACGACATGAGGAAGAAACCTCCAGAGGAACCAGACTCAAAAGGGAACCCATCCTCATTTGGGCAACAACAGACAACATGACTATAACATTAACAGTTTTAACATGAAGTCAGTTTCGTTGATGTTATAAACTCTTCATTGATGGAAACTTGAGTGCAAAACTGTTCATGACAACTGCAGTCCTAAAGTTAGCAAGTCAACTGTAGTCCTCAGCCATAAAAGCATTACTGTAAGAGTCCAGAGCGTCCTCCAGGTGTGACTTTCAACTGTCCTCATGGGGCCGTCCTCTACAGGAGCGATGTGATGAGACTCCAACCAGACACAGGGCACCAGGATGGATCAGGCAGGTCCGAGGAACAGAAGAGGTTCAGCATCTCGATCCCAGGACCGACATGTAACTCAGAGGGACAGATTTGGGGGGAGAGAGAGGGGGGGGGGAAAGAAAACACAGGTTGTTAGGTATGCCCAATGTCACCTGAATAAGTAGGAACAGTATACATATTGCACTGAGTACAAGCAGGGACTCCGGCAACTAACTATGACAGCATAACTAAAAGGGGAGAGCCAGAAGGTAACACAGGCATGAGGGAGCCCCGGGACATAAAGCAGCAGCCACTACACCGTCAACAAACTCGAGTGAGCAAGTGAGTGGGGACTGACAGCATCCATACATCCCAGTTTACCAAAACACTCTATGTCTGAGGATCCTCCAGATCTACTCCTTTACCTCATAAACACCATTAACACAAGGCTTGACTAAACAGATGTGTTTTCAGACGAGACTTAAACACTGTCCCGAACACTACTTGGAAGGCTGTTCCATAACTGTGGGGCTTTGTAAGAAAAGGCTCCGCCCCCTGATGTAGCCTTCACTATACGAGGTACCAGCAGATAGCCTGCACCTTTTGATCTAAGTAGGCGTGGCGGGTCATAGAGGAGCAGACGTTCACTCAGGTGCTGTGGTGCGAGACCATTCAGTGCTTTAAAGGTCAATAGTAATATTTTATCATCAAAACGAAATGTGATTGGGAGCCAATGCAGTGTGGATAAGACAGGGGTGATGGGGTCATATTTTCTAGTTCTAGTAAGGACTCTTGCTGCTGCATTTTGAACTAACTGGAGCTTGTTTATGCACTTATTGGAACAACCAGACAGTAAGGCATTACAATATTTATGTGTGTATGTGTGTGTGTGTGTGTGTGTGTGTGTGTGTAACAGGAAATCAGCACTCTTGTTTGTGAACACTGCACCATCTGTCTCATGCTTCTGTTCCAGTGACATTAATGGGCCACAATCTCAGGAGCACTAAACTTCCTCCATCCACCACCAGCCTGGAAGACAGCCAACACTCTCTCTCTCTCTCTCTCTCTCTCTCTCTCTCTCAATCCAAAACAACCACAGATGGATATTTAGCAGAACTGATTTGTCTCCTCGTTAGTTCTTTCAGATTTATAGTAATTGGGAAAAAACATTGATTTTTCTGTAGTCTTCAACACTTCCAGTCAGATAAACAGCCTATATCCCACAGTGTAGTGTGATGAAGCAGAGTTACTGTTGCCACCCTGATGTTGATTATTTTTCAGTAACTGCAAAACACGCAGTGTTTTGTTCCTCTACACCACAGCAATCGACCAACATTTACAGGTTTTTATTTATTAAAGAACATCATCCTCTTTATCCTTTAATAGTTATATTTAATGTTCTGTCAAACACATTGGTTCTTGATCTCACTGACGTTATAGCAGCTATAAACACTCACTCCCTCACCAGCCTCTGTTCTGTAAAAAAAAAAAAAAACGCAGCTTGTCGTGTTTCTGAGAAACCACAAAGAAACGTAAGCTCCTCTGTCCTGAACATGTTGGAAAACTGAACTCACCTCTGACCTTTACAAAGCACTGACACTGGAGACTCCTTCCATGAGTTTGTAAAAATTATTTACAAAAATTTTCCTCCTTTTACCCAAAATATGAGGATTTTTTAAAATGGTTATTGTCTGAAATATAAATACATGTTTATAAACAAATCAATAAATCTTACAAATCAAACATGCATCTGCGGATGGAATAAGGTTACATCCAAGTTAGGCCTGAAAATACATCAAGGACACATGAAATGTTTGAAGGAGACAAGGTCGGGATCTCGCATTGACCATTATCTACTAAGACAAAGGTCCAGTAAGGTGAATGAAGCTCAGCGGCAGGATTCAACCCACAGTCCACCGAGCATCACTATCCCAGTGACTGAGAGAGACTCAAGCACACCTTGTGACAACCTGGAACCTAACCAGCCACAGCCTGCATTGGAGAAAAACATCCAAGGCCACAGAGACCAAGTGAAGTGGCCAAAATTCTGCAGCAAGAAAGAGTGGGCAAGAATCAACACAGACCTGAGTAGTCTTAGAAGAACAGTTGAGAAGAAGCTGGAGAAAATGGGTGATCTCATCAACTCCTATGGAGCAGAAAGATTTGGACTAAAACAGCCAAAAAAGAAGGAAACAATGACCCCACCCAAGTCCAGAAGGCAACGAGAGATTGATCAACTTGTCAAGGAAAGACGACAGCTGAGGAAACAATGGAGGAAAGCTTTAGTGGAAGAGAGAGCAGCCACTGACCTCCTGCATGAGGACCTTAAGGGTCTTCTGGCAAGCCTGCGAAGAGCTGAAAACCTCAGAACTTGACGCAAGAGGAAGGAGAAGGTAAGAACTTCCTTCTACAAAGAGCCCTTCAGGTTTGTAAAAGGTCTGTTCACAAAGGGTTAGGTCTCTTAAGGTGCCAAAAAGAGAGCTGGAGGACCACCTGAAAGAAACATACACAGACATCCAGAGGCTTGAATGAAGGGAGATACCCTCAGACATGCCACCAGTACCTCAGTCAGAACATCGACTGGATGACAGTCCTCCATGGTGGAGTGAGGTTGAGAAGGCAATTAAGAAGGCAAGGGCAGCTTCAGCTCCTGGACCAAATGGAGTTCCATACCGGCTGTACAAAAATGCTCCCAACGTTTTGTGGTTTCTCTGGAAGCAGATGAAGGAGGTTTGGCCAAAGCAAACTATACCAAAAGCTTGGCAGAGAGCAGGGGGTGTAATGATACCCAAGGAAAAGGATGCCTCTAACATCAACCAATTCCGGCAGATCAGTCTCCCTAATGTTGAAGGCAAGGTCTTCTTTAGCAATGTTGCTCAAAGACTGACAACCTACCTGAAGCAGAATGGCCTGATTGACACATCAGTGCAGAAGACTGGGATACCAGGCTTCTCAGGATGCTTAGAACACACAAGCATCATAGGGCATCAAATCCAGTCTGCAAAATGGGAAGGAAGAGACCTGCACATCTTATTCCTGGACCTAGCCAATGCTTTTGGATCTGTCCCTCATTCTGTCATCTAGTTAGCCTTCAAATTCTTTCATGTACCAAAGAACATCACAAATCTGGTCAGAAACTACTTCCAAGATTTGCAATTCTGCATAACAACTACAGAATACACGACATCATGGCAATTACTGGAAGTGGGGATAATGGCAGGATGTACCATCTCCCCACTAGCCTTCACCATGGCAATGGAAGTGATCATCCGGGCTTCCAAATGGGTTGTTGGAGGAGAACGTCACAGGATGGACAGCGATTACCTCCTATTCATGCCTACATGGATGACCTGACCACCCTGACCTCCACCATCCCATGCACCAAGCATTTGCTGGAAAAGCTTCACAACAATATAACATGGGCTGGTATGAAGTTTAAACCCAGCAAATCCAGAAGCATTTCCATCATCAGAAGAAAACTCGTAGACCAGAGATTCCACATTGGAAAAACACCCATTCCAATGGTGTCAGAGCAGCCAGTCAAGAGTTTGGGACGGTGGTACAATGAAAGCCTCAAAGACTCAGACCAGAGTAACCAGCTGAGGGAGGAAACCATCAAAGGCCTTACCACCATAGACAAGACCCCACTTCCTGGCAAGCTGAAACTGTGGTGTCTGCAATTTGGACTACTCCCTCGTCTGATGTGGCCCCTTACGGTCTATGAGGTCCCTATCACCAAGGTTGAGAAACTGGAAAGGACAGTCAGTTCTTACATTAAGAAGTGGCTTGGACTCCCACGTTGTCTCAGCAGTATCGGATTGTATGGACGGGGAGCTCTGGAACTGCCTGTCTCCACCCTCACTGAAGAGTACAAGTGTACTAGAGTGAGGATGGAGATGACTCTGACTGATTCTCACAATGCAGCAATACGAGTAGCTGCCCCCAGACTGGCAACTGGGAGGAAATGGACCCCATCAGAAGCTGTACAGCAAGCACAATCTGCTCTCAGGCATGGAGACATAGTGGGACATGTTCAACAGGGAAGAGCAGGGCTTGGTTTTGGTGCAAGTCAACCAATGTGGCACAAGGCTCCATCCACTGAGAGAAGAAAGCTGGTGTTTGAGCAGGTTCAGCGCCAAGAGGAGGCAGAGTGATGTACAAAGGCAGTCTCACAGTTCAAACAAGGACAGTGGACCAGCTGGGACAACCTGGAACATTGCAAGCTCACATGGAGGGATCTATGGGAAATGGAAGGAAGCAGATTCTGCTTCATCATCAGAGCCGCCTATGATGTTCTTCCTACTCCCAAAAACCTACAGCAGTGGATAGGAGAAGATCCCACATGTGCTCTCTGCCAAACACCTGCAACATTGAGGCACATCCTTACCGGCTGCAAAACCAGCCTGTCCCAAGGTCGCTACACCTGGAGGCACAACCAGGTCTTGCGGCAGCTAGCGATCACCCTAGAAGAAAGGAGAACCACCACCAATGCCCTCCCTCCTCCAATGCCTGGAATATCAAGGCAAGGCAAGGCAAGGCAAGTTTATTTATATAGCACATTTCATACACAGTGGCAGTTCAATGTGCTTTACAGAAGTAAAAGCAAAACAGTAAACAATAGAAAATAAAATTACATAAAATAAATGGGGAAGAAAAATAATAAGAATTAAACAATAGTAGAAATAAAATAATAAAATGAAGTAAAAGTTCAGTAAAAGAAAAAAAACAGAATAAAATAGAATAAAAGTTAAGTAAAATTTAAAACATGCAGAGACTGTAAAAGTTAAGAGTTTAAAACATGTAGAGATGACAATATTAATAATTTAGCAGAAAGCATCTGAGAACAGCTTGGTCTTTAATCTAGATTTGAAGCTGCCAACAGCAGGAGCATTTTTGATGTCCTCTGGCAGTTGGTTCCATAGCTGTACTGCATAGTAGCTAAAAGCTGCTTCACCACACTTTGTTTTAACAACAGGTTTTACCAGTAAATTTTGCTGCTGCGATCTGGTAGATCTGATTGGGTTAGGCCACTGCAACATATCAGAGAGGTAATTGGGCCCTGTACCATTTAGAGATTTGTACACCAGCAGCAATGCTTTAAAGTCAATTCTGTAGCTTACTGGAAGCCAATGAAGGGACCTTAGAATTGGAGTAATGTGCTCTGTTCTTTTTGTTCATGTGAGAACCCTAGCCGCTGCATTTTGAACCAGCTGAAGTCGTTTGATGGTCTTTTTTGGCAGGCCTGTGAAAAGGCCATTGCAGTAATCAACCCTACTAGAGATGAAGGCATGTATAAGTTTTTCCAGATCATTTTTTGACATAAGTCCTCTTAGTTTGGAAATGTTTTTTAGGTGATAAAATGCCATTTTAGTGATTGCTTTCATGTGACTGTCAAAGTTTAGCTCGCTGTCAATGAAAACACCAAGATTTTTAACCATTTCTTTTGTTTTAATCCCCTTTGTGTCAAGAATAGTGGTAATCCTGAGTCTTTCATCTTTTTTCCCAAATAGAATTACTTCTGTTTTATCTGTGTTCAGCTGAAGAAAATTTTGACATCCAGTTGTTGATTTGGTCGATACACTGGTAGAGACATTCATTAGGTGATAGAGCAAAATAAATTTGGGTGTCATCTGCATAGCAGTGATACAAAATTGAGTTGTTCTTGATAATTTGCCCAAGTGGGAGCATATAAAGGTTGAATAGTAATGGTCCAAGGATCGACCCCTGGGGGACACCACAGGTCAAGGACATTGATGTTGAGGTACAATTTCCCATGGTAACAAAGAAGCTTCTATCTTTTAAGTATGATTTTAACCAATTGATAACTTTACCAGTCAACCCAACCCAGTGTTCAAGTCGATATAGCAGTATGTTGTGATCAACAGTATCAAAAGCTGCACTGAGGTCCAGTAATACCAGGACCGATGTTTTGCCTGCATCAGTATTAAGACTTACGTCATTTATAACTTTAATCAGCGCTGTTTCAGTGCTATGATTGACACGAAATCCTGACTGAAAGTTATCAAAACAGCTGTTTGACATCAAGAAGGCAGTTAATTGATTGAAGACAATTTTTTCAAGGATTTTCCCGATGAATGGTAGATTTGATATTGGCCTGTAGTTGTTTAATACTGAAGCATCCAGATTATTCTTTTTAAGTAGGGGCTTTACAACGGTTTTTTTCAGGGACATAGGAACAATGCCAGTCTCTAGGGATGTATTTATGATTTGAAGCACATCTGTAATTATAAGATGAAGAACAGACTTAAAAAAGTTGGTGGGCAGAATGTCCAATTCAGATGTTGAGGAACTGAGATTTTGTACAGTTTTTTCAAGAGTCTCATAATCAATTAAACAAAATTCTGACATTGTGTTGAAGTTATCTGTCTGTGTCACTGGTGATTGCAGTTTTTCAATTATTTGCAACTGAGATATATTATGAGCAATATTCTGCCGTATTTTATCAATTTTACCTTTGAAGAAGGATGCAAACTCATTGCATTTATTAACTGAGGGTTCAGGTGCAAATTGTGGTGGGGGATTAGTTAGCTTCTCTACTGTTGAAAATAGCACACGGGCATTGTTCATATTCCTGTTTATGATGTTGGAGAAGAAAGACTGTCTTGCTTTACGAATTTCATAATTATATTTACAAAGCATCTCTTTATGGATTTGATAATGGATGTGAAGTTTAGATTTGCACCATTTTCTTTCAGTCTTTCTACATTCTCTCTTTAGCAGTTTAACAGCTGGGTATTGCTTCCATGATGCTTTCTGCTTGTCATTGACTCTTTTGATTTTGAATGGAGCAATATCATCCATAATTTGGGTCATATTTAAATTAAAAATTTCCAGTAAATCATCTACAGAGTCTGACATTTTGGTTGAGATCCGAGAGAGAGCTTGCTCAAAGAGAACACATGTGTTGTCGTTTATGACTCTCCTACCCATAGTCGTTGAGCTGTTCTGAATGTGAGGAGACATAGAAACATCAGAGAAAACACAAAAATGATCAGATAAGGCCAGGTCAACAACAGTAGTAGAAACAGTAAGACCCTTTGTGATGACGAGGTCAAGGGTATGACCACGATAGTGGGTCGGCCCCTGTACATGTACTAGGTTGAAGTTGTCAATAAGTGCAAGTAGTTCTCTGGCATAAGTGTTTTCAGGATTATCTACATGCAAGTTAAAATCCCCAGATATAATAAGACAGCCGCGTGGGTTTCCTCCGGGTGCTCCGGTTTCCCCCACAGTCCAAAGACATGCAGGTTAGGTTAACTGGTGACTCTAAATTGAGCGTAGGTGTGAATGTGAGTGTGAATGGTTGTCTGTGTCTATGTGTCAGCCTTGTGATGACCTGGCGACTTGTCCAGGGTGTACCCCGCCTTTCGCCCGTAGTCAGCTGGGATAGGCTCCAGCTTGCCTGCGTCCCTGTAGAAGGATAAAGCGGCTAGAGATAATGAGATGAGATGAGATAATAAGACAGTCAAACTCTAAGCAAATGACTGACAACAGTTCACCAAACTCTTCCAGAAAAACTTTGGCTGAATGTCTCGGAGGCCTGTAAATAGTTAATAACAGTATGTTAGGAGAGCATGTAACAAGTGCACATAAGTGTTCAAAGGATGTAAAATCACCAAGTGAGGATTGTTTACATTGAAAAGAGGCTTTGAATATATTTGCGATCCCTCCACCTTTCCCTTGTCGGGTAACATTCATAAAATTAAAATTTGGGGGAGCTGCTTCAATAAGGGTGGTAGCACTATTTGCTTGATCCAGCCAAGTTTCAGTTAGAAGCAAAAAATCAAGATTGTGTTTGCAGATAAGATCATTAATTAAAAATGACTTGTTTGAAAGTGATCTAACGTTCAGAAGAGCTAGCTTTACAGAAAGTCTAGAAGTAATATCCGCTTGGGCACTCTGATGTTGTTTTGAAACAGGAAGGAGACTAGACTGGTTTACCCCCTGGGTTAAATTTGCTCTATGTTTTCTATTTCTTATCAACACAGGAATAGAGAATGGCATAGGCATACTGGGTCCCAGCTTGTTTTCAAAACTACACCCAATGCAGGGACCCACAGCACATCATACAAGACTCTCTGTATGTTCCATTTGGTTTGAGGGTGGAAGGATTGGAGATGTCATGTATCTTTTAGATGGTGAAAAAGATTGGTAGCCAGCTGAAAGTCCTGGGTGAACACAGTTCAGTCTGTTGGTTGATTTTTGATGAACTGGGTACACTGCTTGTCACGACAGATTTGGGCTGGAAAAAGAGAGTGTAGCCATTGGCAGCAGTCTCTGCATACTATTAGGGAAATCCATGCAGGGGAGAGACGGAGATGGTACAATAAAATCAGAAGAGCGAGACTTTGGTGAGGTCTTTGTAAGTGTCTCCATGACTGTCTCTGTGGTGACTGTCTCCCTGATAGTCTCTGTGATACTTGCATGGGGTCGAGATGTGGATGATGCAGCCTTGACATGATTATCTTTGGTCAGGTCCTCAATCTGGATGGAATCGCATGATGGAATCGCATGCTCACATTCTCCATGTGATTGTTGATGTCCTTGGCCGTCTGCCCCAGATGGTTCTTGGCAGTCTGCCCCAGATGGCTGTGTGTCCTTGGTGAAGACTTGCATAGATGATTGTTTTGGCTTTACTAGGTCAGTCTGCGACATCTTATCAACTGTTTTCCTCAATGTTGGCTGAGAGAAAATTGCATGTTGTAAAGCAAGTCTATAATGATCCGCTAAGACTTTGGTCCCAATCCAGCTGAGTTCAGTGCTATTTGGCTTGAAGAATTCTCTGCGATTCCAGAAAAGGTTAAAATTGTCTATGAAGTTCATACCAGATGAAAAACAAGTTTTTCCAAGCCAGGTGTTAAGACTGAAGAGTCGAGTAAATGCAAAGCTTCCCATTGCAGGGAGTGGGCCACTGATAAAAGACTGTATTCCAGTCTTATAGAGATCAGAAAAAAGTTTTCTGAAATCATCTTGGACAAACAGCTGTTCTCTGAAAACATAATTTGCTCCCACATGCACAACAATACGTTTGATAGTTTTATGCTCGGACATGAGTTTCAAAATGCTGTCTTTGGTGTCAGAGATGGATGCATTTGGAAGGCAGCAAATAATCATCCCATGTCCTTTTAAATGTCTTACAGTGGAATCACCAAGAACAAGGGTTGTGGGATCAGGTGGTGTTATGAGCTGCTTTTTGCCTCTTCCCACAGCTCTTCGGTTGTGGTGTGATCTCATTCTACGATGTGTTTGTCCACCTGAAAATTCCACTTCCACATCCCTGAGGCATTCAAATTTGTTCTGAAGCCTTACTGGCTGTGGATTTTCCATAGGACTGTAAATCCTATTGTAATTTGTAGACCTAGCTCTATTTCTAATAGCATGGCTGTGGAGCATGGGTTGCATAGTATCAGAACGAGCTGGTGTTGAGGTAATTACTCTTCTGTTTTTATTTTTGGGCCTGCCACCCATCATGTGCCAGTTTTCTGTACTCACATTTTGCCCTGTTAGATCGATGAATTCATCCACTCGATCTGCAATGCCATCGGCCTGTCGAGGTGCAATCTCTGCATTCTCAGCCACTGTTTCTGTACTCCTTTCCTGAGATATCGCTCTTAATTCATCCGTCTTTGGCAGAGCATCAATCTTTGATTCCAGGATAGAAATCCTCTGTTCTAGTTCTGTGCATTTTCTGCAGGATCTCCTGGTTTTTTTGACCCCTGGCATTTTGTTTTAAAAGCTAACTTATCTTATAAAGATGAAAAATAAAATGAAAAAATAGTGGAAATTAAATTAAAATTAAATTAAAAGCTAACTTATAAAGATGAAAAATAAAATGAAAAAATAGTGTAAATTAAATGAGAAAGTAAAATAAAATAAAGATCAAGCAGGAGCAAAGCAAAGAAGCCTCAAGCTTCTTCAAGCATCAAGCATCAAGCATCACTCCTTTCATGAAAGCAGGCAAACATCTGGTGAAATCACTGGCAAGCGTGAACACGACCCTCCTAGACCCGGCCCATGACTGGGAAATGCAGGTCGACCTTGACCATAAACTTGTCTTTCCGACAGAGATAGTAACAACTACTCTCAGGCCAGACCTCATCCTGTGGTCAACTTCCCAGAAAATTCTATACATCCTGGAACTGATGGTACCATGGGAAGCTGCTGTTGAAGAACGCCTGAAGTATGCTGAAAAAGCAGCCCTGGCAGAACAACACAACAGGCATACCAAGGTGTTCCCAGTAGAAGTTGGGTGTAGAGGGTTTGTTGCTAAGACTACAACTAGGCTCCTGAACAGAATGGGAGTGAAAGGACAGGCCTTCCGACAAACAGTGAAGTCACTCTCAGAGGCTGCGGAGTGAAGCAGCAACTGGCTGTGGATCAAGAGGAAGGACTCCAGCTGGGCTGTGAGATGACCATTGAGGGGGAGATGATCATTGAGGGGTAAAAACAGAGGGGGGCACACCTGGGACGCCAGGTGTCGCCATTGAGCCCTCTGGAGGTGTCGTGGGCCTAAATCAATGAAACATCAAGGAAGGAGGGTGCCCACCTGATGACCCCAATGAAGTTTTTACCGCTCTCCCACTCAAGACAACAGGCAAGAAGCAGTGCTGATTATTCAAGGGATTGTACCGTCAAGTCCTACAAGCTCTACTAACAAATGAAAAGTATTTGAATATACAATAATTTTTCTGATTGCTCTTTTTAGTTTCGGTATATTGAAATAATCTTATTCCACTGGCAGATCCCCCCCCCCAAAAAAAAAAAAAAAAGAAAAAGTTCTGTCTTGGAATAAATAAAATAAAGAAATAAACATATTCTAAAATTTATTTATTTATTGTTGTTAAATGTAATGTTTAATATTTTGCACTTTATTTTATTTATATTTAAATTTGATTTCTGTTTCATGGACACAAGAAAGTGTACACAGTCCAATCTTTTTATTTTACCCAGAAATCTTTTTTTGTTTCATGTATATATACAGTAATCCAAAGACATGCAGTTAGGTTGACGTGGGGCGGCCTTGGGCTGAGGTGCCCTTGAGCGAGGTACCGAACCCCTGACTGCTCCCCGGGCGCTCTGGTGTGGCTGCCCACTGCTCTGGGTGTGTGTGTGTGTGTGTGTGTGTGTGTGTGTGTTCACTGCTTCAGATGGGTTAAATGCAGAGGATGAATTTCACTGTGCTTGAAGTGTGCATGTGACGAATAAAGGCTTCTTCTTCTAATTGGTGTAATGTATATAATATAACATATAATCAAAGGTATCATATGGATTTGGTGATACTGTAACCTTTTAATAACATATAACTTCCAAAGGGTAGCTTTAATTACGTCACTCCTGCATTTCCTCTTTACAGTGAGATCATTTCATTTGACAACAAGGAAAAATAGTAATAAACAAAACAGAAGAAAACTTGAGTCTGAGTTGTAAACTGTACATCTGATGGTGTGTCTCCCTCCTGTGGCCATCAGAGGAACTGCACTGTGGTTTCCCCGTCAGTTCCACATTTCTACACAGAAACATCTCATCTCATCATCTGTAGCCGCTTTATCCTGTTCTACAGGGTCGTAGGCGAGCTGGATCCTATCCCAGCTGACTACGGGCGAGAGGCGGGGTTCACCCTGGACAAGTCGCCAGGTCATCACAGGGCTGACACATAGACACAGACAACCATTCACACTCACATTCACACCTACGCTCAATTTAGAGTCACCAGTTAACCTAACCTGCATGTCTTTGGACTGTGGGGGAAACCGGAGCACCCGGAGGAAACCCACGCGGACACGGGGAGAACATGCAAACTCCACACAGAAAGGCCCTCGCCGGCCACAGGGCTCGAACCCGGACCTTCTTGCTGTGAGGCGACAGTTCTAACCACTACACCACGATGCCGCCCCGCTGCTACATTATTTGATTATTAATCAACAATAGTTATTTAGTTATAAATAACCCAAAAAGCTGAGGTTTCTATGTTGTTAATATCAGAGCATTAAATTAAAAACAACAGCATCATTGTAACAATTAATAGTTGATGATATTTTGCACAGCTAACTTTCATTAATATAGAGAACAAGTGCACAGTGAAGGGTTCGGGGCAGTTAGTGCCGGAGTCAGTGTTCTGTTCCTCCAGCATCAAGAAAACTTTATTTCAATTTACACACGACTCGAAGTCGATCAGAGTCCAGCACGTAATCAGGAGCTGCGCCTGCAGTGTGTGTGTCCGCAGGGCAGTGAGACAGAGGAGGGCGTGTCTGTCTCACTACGTCCTCGCAGGTCAGCGGACGGGACGACACCTTCCTCTCAGAGAGACGCTTCGGTCCAAGCCCCACCCATATATTGGAGCCTGGGGGAATGCCCCTCCTCCTGAGCTCAGACTCCACCTCTTTCTGATCAGCGTCAGAATCGATGTTCAGAATTCCAGCCCTGTTCTCCTGATGGCAGTAATCCAGCGCTGCCCTCCAGCTCAGAGCCACATCACTCACATGGATAGTACCTGAGAGACAGAAAAACCCAAAAGGAGGAGGAGAGTGAGATCAGAGACAGAGACTCACACCAGCTGTGCTCTAGTCGTCATACAGAAGATTGCTGAGACAGTTTTAGTTTTACTGCCTGGAAAATCATCACTTACTGCTGTAGCACAGAGCAGGGTATGTATAAGAACATGACACTGAATTCCATTCCCATTCATCTATTACTGCACAGTCATCTGATGCCCAAGGGTTACCCCTCCCCCAGTTTCTGTAAGTAGAGATTCTTCCATCACTCCACTGCCAGTCATCCCGCAGCAGACCGATCCAGAAGGTCGTGGTGCTGTTTAACCCTTCAGTCTTCACCTCTTCATTTTGCTGCTCGTCTCTGATGCTGACCAGGTCAGTGTAGTTCCTCCTGCAGTAACGCTGAGCTTCATACCACGTCTTACTCTCAAGGATTAGATGATTAATGGGGTTGGTTTTACCGTCACCTGTAGATGTTAAAAATATAGGCTCCTAATTTAAAAGTCTTTCACAGCTGTACAAGTATTGTTTCTGAAGCTGCAATAAAACCAATGCATATTCTAAATGTCAAATTATACATTATTTAACATAATTTATTATTTGCTATATGTGAAACATTAAATAACAAAAAATATAATTACATAATATATGATTACACTGATTAAAATGTATAATATATGCAGTGCCAGTCAAAAGTTTGGACACCCCTTCTAATTCAGTGTTGTTTGTTTATTTTTATGAATTTAAATTCACTTCATGTCTTAAAGTAATGATGGATGTCGTTTCTCTTTACTGAATTGTTTGGTTCTTGACATAATATGGATTACTGCAGTTATGGAATAGGGCTATTTACTGTATTTTTATTATTATTTACAATTTACTGTTTGATCTCAAATGCATTAAGAAGGTGAGAAACTCGTCCACTAATGACCTTTTGATGAGACACAGCTGTTAATTGAAAAGTATTCCAGGTGACTCCCTCATGAAGCTGGTTAAGAGAATGACAATAGTATACAGCATCATCAAGGGGAACACTGGATGCACTGAAGAATCTAAAATATCAATTTTTTTTTACACTTTTTTGTTTACCACATAATTCCAGATATGTTCCAGATGTTATTTCATAGTTTTGATGTATTCAGTATTAGTCTACAGTGTACAGAATCATCACAATACAGAAAAATCTTATGAATGAGTAGAGTAGGGGTGTACAAACTTTTGACTGGTACTGTACATTAAAATATGCATATAAAATCAGAAGTTACCTTGTTCATAGCACATGAAATATTTTGTCTCTGTGCACTGAAGACCTTCCCAGTAACCATCAGCTTTCATAGCAGCACAGCAGGTCGGTGCCCCACAGTCCCCTGTCACCTTTCTGAATGTTACAGGATCACCATTCGACCATTTCTCACTGAACTTACCACGACGGAGACCGATCCATCCAGAACGGATACGAGACTTAATCAATATATTTCCCAGTTCAGTGTGGTCTTCATCAGAGTCCACAGTGACAAGGTCGGTGTATTTCTCTCTGCAAGCTGCCTGAGCCTCAGTCCAAGTCATCTTACCCTGAATTAAATGGAAGGCAGTGTGGACTGGAGGAGAAAAGGCTGTGGAAGAAATTTCTCCCGTTAATGGAGCAGGACAGAGAGGAAAGGAGGGAAATGTGATGTTTTCCATTCAGACTGAGAGACGGATTGCAGCTCCAGAACAGCTTGAAGTGACTCAGAAAAGTCAAAACACTGACGTGAACAGCTGGAGCTTCATACAGATAAGATAAGATAAGATAAGATAAGATAAGATAAGATAAGATAAGATAAGATAAGATAAGATAAGATAAGATAAGATAAGATAAGATAAGATAAGATAAGATAAGATAAGATAGAACTTTATTCCTCCTGGAGGAAATTCTTTACGATTACAGCTTAAGTATGAAAACCAACAGAGTAAAGGCTCAGTTCCACAATAACTGTAAATAAATGGGTCCCTGCAGTTTATGTGGTCGTTGCTCACACAAGACTAGTAACGATCCCTATAGCCCAGGCCTGGGTTTATCCGTATCAGTGAGATTTGCTTCTGGAGTGATTTTTCCAGACCTGGACCTGATCCCATAAAACACGATTGTGTGACCAATCATGTGACGTTGTCTGAGCGCGTGCTATTTTTCCCCGGGCATCTTTGTACGTCCTTGCTGCATCATGACGTCACAGAATACGGATTCATGGGAAATAAAAAATAGAATACAAAGCATGGATCTTTTATTCACAGATATGTGATGTTCCATGAAAAATCAACAGTAAATTAATAAAGTAAACATATAAATGCAGGTAAGATATTTTAATTATGAACTTCGGCAGTCCAAACATTTAATTGTTTTAGACTTCTTAATTTTTTATCCGTGATGCATCCTTTGTATGAAATCGGTAACCAAGCTGTAATACATTGAAATGTCTGTGACCAATCTGTAAATTATTAGCATCCATGATGAATCCATATTAAAATCCATAACCACTCCGTATTTTGTGTCCTTGTTTATTATATCTCCGTAATCTGCATATCCGTATTTTATCAATCACCAGAGTGTGTGCATGGGCTGTTTTGAAGTGCAAGCTGTACAGTATGGGTGCAAATCCCGGGGGGGTTGGGGGGGGGGGGGGGAGAACAGGGGGGACATGACCCCCCCCCCCCCCCCCCCCAATTTCTGAAAAACATAAATTGTCCCCCCCAATAAAAATCCCCTAAATTATTCAAAATTGTACAAACAAATGTGTTTTCAGACAGATTCCCTGTGCAGTACTTCTTGAATGATGTGGCGAGCCTCTATGAAGTTGTGATTTATGGCTGCATGGTATGAGTTGCATACGGGCAAAAAAAAAAAATCACTTTTGTGTCCCCCCCAATCCTGACATCGGATCTGCACCTCTGCTGTACAGTATGACCCGGAATAATATGCTACTACCTGGAAAAAACTTCCATGACTATTCCTAAGTTGCATGTATTTATTTTTCTGAGTGTCAGGACCGAGTGATATTACAGTGGGGATTATAGTTGTGGTGTTTCTGCTCCAGACTGGGACTAAATTCAGACAGAGGGACAGTCAGAGTTACAGTTATAGTTGGAGTTCTAGTTATAGTTACAGTTATAGTTATACTTTTTTTTGTTTCTGGTTGAGAGTACGCCGTGCACATTCTGGCTGCTGCTTCTCACCGGAGCTTTTTATTTTATTTTCCTTTTTTTTTTTCTTTTTTGTGTAGTTTGATGATTGTTTTTGTTTGAGTGTTTTGTCCACCAGTTGTGGTGTAGCTCTGGACCCAGTTTTGGGCATCAGTTCCCTCCAGACCTGGTTCACTGTGGGCGATGCCTCTGCTCCACCGTGGGCGATGCTTGTGCTCCACCGTGGGCGATGCCTGTGCTCCACCGTGGGCGATGCCTGTGCTCCTGGCTGTGGACTACAATGAGTTCGTTGCTATTTTAACATGGTGGCTGTCCGGTGTTCTGTGCGGCAGTGCTTTTCTGCTTGGCCTGGTGTTCTGAGCGATGTTGCTCGGTGGCGTCGTGCAGGCAGTGTGGGGCATACCAGCATTCTGCGTGGCGGTGCTTCAGTGCTCACTTTGTGGATTCATGGCAGTGTTTGTTGCGTCACGGCAGCTGTGCAGGTGTTGGGGGACTTATCTTCAAGAGCCTTTTGTTGGGACTGTGGCAGCTACACCATTGGAATGACATCCTGACCTTTATTTGGTGGACTTTTTTTTTCTCCCTAATTGTAAAGCAACCTTGGGTATGAGAAAGGCGCTATACAAGTTTAACTGATTATTATTATTATTATTATTATTATTATTATTATTATTATTATCATCTCTGCTAAGGAGGTTATGTTTTCATCGGCGTTGGTTTGTCTGTTTGTCTGTTTGTTTGCCCGTGTTCAAAATAACTCAAAAAGTTATGAACGGATTTTGATGAAATTTTCAGACAAGGTGTGCATTATGACAAGGAACAAATGATTAAATTTTGGTGATGATCCGGATCACCGTCCGGATTTTTTTGAAGGATTCTTTATCATTGGGAGATGTATGACCCTTGGTCTTCCGGTTTTTTCCCGCTTGACGGAGGTCTGCACTCTCAGAGTGCTTTTCTAGTTATTATTATTATTATTATTATTATTATGGCGGCACGGTGGTGTAGTGGTTAGCGCTGTCGCCTCACAGCAAGAAGGTCCAGGTTCGAGCCCCGGGGCCGGCAAGGGCCTTTCTGTGCGGAGTTTGCATGTTCTCCCCGTGTCCGCGTGGGTTTCCTCCGGGTGCTCCGGTTTCCCCCACAGTCCAAAGACATGCAGGTTAGGTTAACTGGTGACTCTAAATTGAGCGTAGGTGTGAATGTGAGTGTGAATGGTTGTCTGTGTCTATGTGTCAGCCCTGTGATGACCTGGCGACTTGTCCAGGGTGTACCCCGCCTTTCACCCGTAGTCAGCTGGGATAGGATCCAGCTTGCCTGCGACCCTGTAGAAGGATAAAGCGGCTAGAGATAATGAGATGAGATGAGATAATTATTATTATAGTTATCGGTGTTGTGGGACCGGGTCTTAATAAATAAATGTTACACCAGTGCCTAAAATAATAACAATAAAAGTAAGATAAATTGAATAAAAGTAAATAAACTTAAAATGATGTGGCGCTTTATACAGATGTGAAAAAGTGAATGTAAGGAATACAAGAAAAATGTATTTTTTGTAGCTGTAACATCTTAACATTTTTATGGATCTGAATTGTCACATTACTGAACATCTAGCAGCAGAAATGTAATGTTATTGATTGCTCTGTTCATGATGTTTGACCTGGGGATGTCTGATATCAGGTTGTTTGGTATTAATGTACTTTTAATTCAGTGATTAAATATATTAAATGTAAAATGTGATACAGGCAGGCCCGCCGACAGGGGGGGACAAACGGGTATGTTGTCCCGGGCCCAGGAAGGGGGGGGGGGGGGGGGGGGGGGGGGGCAGAACTGGGCTCTCATGAAGTTGCGATTATTTTATTTCATTTCAAAATGTGTTGATTTGGGGGAGAAATGTGCTATATTTGCATTCAATAAATGATTTCTAGATCCTTTGCCTTTATTGTCTTTGAAAAAGGCGTCAAGAACCCCCTACCACCCCTAATGCAAAAATGGTTTGGTCTGACTCTTTGATTAAGGGGGAAAAAACGACATCGTTCGATCATAGCGCTTCGACAATCAGCATGCGTGCTATTTGCCAACATGCACAAGTCAGGAGCACAGAAGAGAAAAGAGAAAAAGAGAGGAAGAAACCAAGAGACTCAGGGGCTCACTGCATAAATATTTTTTAAAAGATTGGGATGATGCAGCAGGTACTAGCAAAGGCAGTGGGGCAGCTGAGCCAGGTAAGACACGGCCAACTTTTTCCAGCCCTGTAAAGTAACCCCAACCAAGGCACGCGCGGCACACAATTCATGTTACAAACGAGGGGAGAGCAAGTCCCACTGAACACCATATCAAACGCACAGGGCATTGAATCATTTCATAACCACAACGGCTTAATAACATTGTGTTTCATATATCTGATTGAAGCTAAGAATATTCACATTAGCCCGCAATCATATCCCGCCGTTTCTCGAGCGGTGTGTTCTTCTCTGCTTTTCACACTGGACAGTACGCACGCACGCACAACAAAAGTCCGGCGCATTGCATTTCGCACCTGAATAGTTGCAGACTAAGGAAATGTTAAAATGTTAAAACTGTAAAAATGTTGAAATGCTAAAATGAAATGGTTGTTGACCTGTTGAATGGTTTTTGAATACCTGTCATTTAAGGGTTGGAGTGAGTAGAGACTGGGATAAGCAGTGATGGGAATAACGGCGTTAGAAATAAATGGCGTTACTAACGGCGTTACTTTTTTTTAGTAACGAGTAATCTAATTACTTTTTACATCGTTATAACGCCGTTCCCGTTACTTACAATAAAATACTATGCGTTACTTTATTAAAGCTGTTCTCATCTGGCACGCTGCTCGTTCAGCCTTTCTTTCCTCTGCTTTCGTGTGGGGCGGGGAGACACGAGACAACGGCACAGTAAGCCAATCAGAGTAGATTTGGACAACATACGTAGGTAGGCCACGCCTACTGCACTACTGCGCGCTCTTTCAATCGGAAGACCCAGCGATGGCGAGCGGTCAGCCCAGCACTGCGCTTTCACACTGGAAATACAGCCAGGACTTTTCATTACTTGAAATAAAAGGCAAAAATGTCTGCGTGCAATGCACATTATGTCGAGGAACAAAGCGTTTGTCCTCGTCAGTGGCCAGTAATTAGTAACAATTTTAATAACTACAAAAATATATTACATTTGATAGATGTCTTATCTCACATTGTCCCACAAAAATATTAATATAGTGTAGATAACGTTACTAATTGGTTCTGTTAAGTGTCCATTTCAGTCATTAAACACATTTAACATTCACTTTTATTATGATTACACTAATTGAATTTGATTTTTTTTGAGGGGGAACAAAATGTAACGGAATAATTAATACTTTCCCTGGTAATTAGTTACTTTTATGACAAAGTAACTCCGTTACTAACTCAGTTACTTTTTGGGAAAAGTAACTAGTAACTATAACTAATTACTTTTTAAAATTAACGTGCCCAACACTGGAGAGAGGTGTGTGGGTGTGTGTGTGGGTTGGCCCGGGGGGGCCCATTCAGAGCATTTTGTCCCGGGCCCAGCCAAAGCTGTCAGCGGCCCTGGATACAGGTTTAAACACTCCCACTTCTGCACCAATCAGTGTGTCATGAAATGGTCAGATTGATAAGTACAGGTTTCCTGTGGGGTTATTTTTGCACCACTTCCTATAAGAATCAGCGCCAAAACAGAAGAACTGAACACAACTTGAGATGTTTTCCTAACTTAAAGATGAATCTAGAACCTGTATATTGATATGCCCACAAGGTGAGTGTGTAGTAGAATGCAGATTATATGTCCAAGATTGTGTATTGTCTTAAAACAGTGTATTTGCATTGAATTATGTGTTCAAATGGGCAATGTGTGTCTCAATCTATGACAGAGTATCTAAACCAAGAGTCCTTGTATAGGTATACAGTGGTGCTTGAAAGTTTGTGAACCCTTTAGAATTTTCTATATTTCTGCATAAATATGACCTAAAACATCATCAGATTTTCACACAAGTCCTAAAAGTAGATAAAGAGAACCCAGTTAAACAAATGAGACAAAAATATTATACTTGGTCATTTATTTACTGAGGGAAATGATCCAATATTACATATCTGTGAGTGGCAAAAGTATGTGAACCTTTGCTTTCAGTATCTGGTGTGACCCCCTTGTGCAGCAATAACTGCAACTAAACGTTTCCGGTAACTGTTGATCAGTCCTGCACACCGGCTTGGAGGAATTTTAGCCCGTTCCTCCGTACAGAACAGCTTCAACTCTGGGATGTTGGTGGGTTTCCTCACATGAACTGCTCGCTTCAGGTCCTTCCACAACATTTCCATTGGATTAAGGTCAAGACTTTGACTTGGCCTTTCCAAAATATTAACTTTATTCTTCTTTAACCATTCTTTGGTAGAACGACTTGTGTGCTTAGGGTCGTTGTCTTGCTGCATGACCCACCTTCTCTTGAGATTCAGTTCATGGACAGATGTCCTGACATTTTCCTTTAGAATTTGCTGGTATAATTCAGAATTCATTGTTCCATTAATGATAGCAAGCCGTCCTGGCCCAGATGCAGCAAAACAGGCCCAAACCATGATACTACCACCACCATGTTTCACAGATGGGATAAGGTTCTTATGCCGGAATGCAGTGTTTTCCTTTCTCCAAACATAACGATTCTCATTTAAACCAAAAAGTCCTATTTTGGTCTCATCCGTCCACAAAACATTTTTCCAATAGCCTTCTGGCTTGTCCACATGATCTTTAGCAAACTGCAGACAAGCAGCAATGTTCTTTTTGGAGAGCAGTGGTTTTCTTCTTGCAACCCTGCCATGCACACCATTGTTGTTCAGTGTTCTCCTGATGGTGGACTCATGAACATTAACATTAGCCAATGTGAGAGAGGCCTTCAGTTGCTTAGAAGTTACCCTGGGGTCCTTTGTGACCTCGCCGACTATTACACGCTTTGCTCTTGGAGTGATCTTTGTTGGTCGACCACTCCTGGGGAGGGTAACAATGGTCGTGAATTTCCTCCATTTGTTCACAATCTGTCTGACTGTGGATTGGTGGAGTCCAAACTCTTCAGAGATGGTTTTGCAACCTTTTCCAGCCTGATGAGCATCAACAACACTTTTTCTGAGGTCCTCAGAAATCTCCTTTGTTCGTGCCATGATACACTTCCACAAATGTGTTGTGAAGATCAGACTTTGATAGATCCCTGTTCTTTAAATAAAACAGGGTGCCCACTCACACCTGATTGTCATCCCATTGATTGAAAACACCTGACTCTAATTTTACCTTCAAATTAACTGCTAATCCTAGAGGTTCACATAGTTTTGCCACTCACAGATATGTAATATTGGATCATTTTCCTCAATAAATAAATGACCAAGTATAATATTTTTGTCTCATTTGTTTAACTGGGTTACCTGAATCTACTTTTAGGACTTGTGTGAAAATCTGATGATGTTTTAGGTCATATTTATGCAGAAATATAGAAAATTCTAAAGGGTTCACAAACTTTCAAGCACCACTGTAGGTATAGGTTGCTACGACTCTCTGTTGTTTTGATACAGAAACTGTGTTTTATACAGAAAATGTATTGTGTATAAAGGGTTGCATAGTTAGTGCAGTTTTCTTGCCAAAGAGTTATGTGTTTGATACTGTGTTCAGTTAATATCCAAGCCATTTCAAGCCAATATGAAAGCAAGGAGTCATAAGTTTGGTGCTGTATTTAATATATACTCAAGCTCCTTTATGTCAGTAACAAGGTAGAGTCACAAGCTTGGTGCTGTATTTCATTTACATTTAATATCATTTTAAATTTATGAAGGCAAACTGTAGATAGTTTAAAATGGTGTATATCTTTTACTTTATTGATATAACCTAGTTAGTTATAGATGCCTATAAATCTAAGTTATTTGGAAGGATTTTATTGTTTATAAGGATTGAATAACTTTTTGTATTTGTAGTTTTCACAGCGTTTTACAAGCGAAGGTGTAAACGAACGTACAAATAAAAATACCTTCAACGTCAGTGGACTTCCGACTTATCTATATGAGTTGCTACAGTGAAAACTTAATGGCAGGAGATGTCCATGTGCTTAGTTGGAAGACTGGGAAGGTAACGTAACGTCACTTGTCATGAAGAACTACGTCATCCAACGCCACGCCGCTACCCAGTTACCATCATTACGTCCAACGATCAACGAACAAGTCTGCTAAGTGATCAATATTATGAACTTGAAGAGTTTTAAGTAAAACCTTACAATGTGTCAATCAGCAATTTTAAGGTTTATTGACTCAAATTATGAAGCAATATTTTAAATGAAGTTCATAATGTGTGTACTGTTAACGTTTTAAGGTCACAAACTCAAATGATTACATTGTGGTGTCATAAACTCATTTCTTTCTTACTGCATATTTGTTTTGGTCAATAAGATTGGTATCATTATACTGTTGCTCCTTAAACCCCCTATATTAAGTCAATTAAGGTGCAGGCATTATGGAATTGTCTCATGAGACTCAAGTAGAAGGGCTCAAGGCCCGCTTGGATGACCCGACAGAAGAGCAGCTGAAGTCCCAGATTGAAGGAGCCTCACAATGCCAAGACACAGAGCCGCGCCGCAGCAACAGAGATCGCAAACTGACACAAAAGGCCAAGGAGCAACTAGACGCCGATATTGAGAGACACTTACAGAATTTAAGTAAACGTTACGAACGCTGGCGCAGGTACTCCTCTCAGTCCAGGAAGGCGCTACTAACAGCAGTATCCCTGTCCATCCTTGGGGAGTTACAAAGAGATCTGAAGACCTTCTGTGATGCTGTGGTTCAGGATTATGGTGAGCTGAACAAGCTGTGCACTCCAGACAAGAAAATGGTAGAGACAGTGGACAACTGCCAAATGGTTACATTCCACCTGCTGAACTACATCTTGCAGCGACAGCTCGAGGATCCAGAGGAGTTCAGCTCGACTGAGGCATGGAACGGCACGCGTGACATAAAGCATGCTCACCCATCCATCTTCGGAGATTCGGTGAGCATATACAAATCGGTTGACATGCGTCAAAGTGTAGTATCAGAGGCTGTAAGTAGATCATCAATCTCATCCGAGAAGGCCAAGGCCAGTGCAGAACTTGCTGAGAAGATTGAGAAAGCTAAGGCACTTGAAGCAGAGGAGAGACAACAAGCTAATGTGCGTCAACTGAGGCTTCAAATGGAAGAGGAAGAAATGAAGCTAAAACGCATGCGGGTGGAGACCGAGGTAAAGGCCACTGAAGCAAAAACTAGAGCTTTAGCTAATGCGTGTGAAGAGGAGGTCAAGAACAGTAACAAGCCAAGAGAAGAGTTCAAGCTTAATCCAAAGGCACCTCTTTTCCTACCCACCAGAAAGTACCATCCTCCTCAGAGTGATGTGGTCTCAATAACCAGTGATCTTGGAAAGGTCTCTTCTCACCCTTCAAGTGATCTCCAAACGCTCGTGAAATTATTTTCCGACGCCATGACGACCAACTGACTCCCGCCTCCAGAGCCAGGAACCTTCACAGGAGATCCACTTGATTTTGTTCAGTGGAGTAGGTCTTTTAAGATGCTGGTGGAGGGTCGCTGCCTAACAACTGCTGACAAGATGTTTTACCTTAAACAGTACATTGGTGGTGGTGCCAAGTCAGTACTTGATGGTACTTTCTATCGTCAAGATGACAACGCCTATGAGCAGGCCTGGGAAAGGCTGAATGCAAGGTATGGCCACCCCTTTATACAAATTCGTGCTTTCCAGGAAAAACTGAACAACTGGCAAAAGATAGGCGGCAAGGATGCTCTGAAGCATCAAGAGTTCAGTGATTTCCTGACAACATGCAAGGACGCTATGCCGCATGTGCCTGGCCTCGAAGTCCTCAATGACTATGACCAAAACCAAAAACTTTTGTCTAAGCTTCCAGAAGCCCTCACTATGCGTTGGAATTGACACGCAACAATGAAGCTTGAAGAAAGTGGGAACTACCCTGGGTTTGAGGAATTTGAGAACTTTATTTCTAGGGAGGCCAAGGTTGCAACCAATCCAGTCTCCTCGCTATATGCACTCAAATTCCATGAAGACAAGGCTCAGCGTGAAACGAAGAAATCAGGTATGCGGACCCTGTCAGCAAACGTATCTAACAACAACCCAACTACTGGTAGTTCTAACACTTCTTCATCGAATGGAACGCAAAGTTGCCCTCACTGCAAGAAAGACGGACATTCACTGGGAGCATGCTGCAATTTCCTAGAGAAGTCCTTGCCCGAGCGGAGGGAGTTGATCAAGGCCCAAGGGAAATGCTTTGGCTGCCTACGGACTGGACACAACAAGTCCTGTTGCAACAAGCACACCTGTGGGGACTGCAAGGGGCAGCATCCAACATGCCTCCATGATTCCAACTTTAAGAAACATCAACTTGCACCTGCAGACAAAGCCAATGCAGTACAGAAGGGAAAGGGGCAGTTAACACCTGAAGAAGGACAGAAGGAACCATCGGAACCATCAGCCGCACAGTGGCACCACCAGGGGGTGGCTGGGGGGGGGGGGGGGCTGTGGCCACCCCTACAAATTTACTGGCCACCCCACTGGCCAGTATAGATTGTAGTAGCCTCAGTTATGCAGTTCATCCCAAATGCACAGCCAGCCAGGCAAGACGCTCTTGATCTTCGGTGAGTGAGGGAAGATCATCTTCCCTCACTCACAGCAGCCCCTCCCCTCCCCCCCGCTGCTTTTGCGCGCTCCTACAGCAACGGCTCAGCGTGTATGCATGACCGCCGCTTGTACCTACACAGGTAAATAATGACCTCAAAAGGAGTTAAGAGAGAAGACGGAGAAGACTACCAGTAAGTAAATAAGTCAAAATATTCTTTAGTAAAAGAAGAGGGGGAAGTATGCGTCGTAACGTGTGCTTTTTAAGTGCTAAATAGTGCTGTGACAGCAGCTTTTTAACGGATTTTTGACATGTATAACTGAGTTACGTAGCTAACGTTAGCTGCTGATTGTATGTTATGTCAGTCATTTTCAGACAATGAAGAGAAAGTCCACAGACATCTCTTCTTATTTTAAGAAGAATATTAGAACAGGAGAGAAAGAGACGGCAGGGGAGCAACAGAGGCTTAGTGAGGTGGAGAAGGAGGAGGAGGAGGAGGAGGACAGAGTAGAGGAAAAGACAGAGCAGGATACACAGCCAGCATCAATAACAGAGCCAGAAGCCAGCTAGGACTCAACAAAAGCAGCTGTTCGACCTGTTCCTGGACCAACAGGTGAAATTATGACTGTGTGGCCTTAATAATGAAATTGATGGCTAACCTAGATAGTAACGTCATCTGAAGAAATGTATGTTTTGTTTAGTGTGTGTTTCCATTAAATTACAAATCATGACATAGTAATTTAAAGCTTTTTGATTCATGTTTATTGGTAGTTGAGTTTCATTTGTCTGAATAGAAATTCCTACAGGTTATTATTACAGCTATAATTGATAATTACTATGGAGAGGGGCTAAATATTATTATTATTATTATTATTATTATTATTACCACTATTATTATTATTATTATTGTAATGTCAGAATAACTGATTTTGCTTCTGGTTTATCATAGATATCTTCCAGTCAAGAGCATTACACAATGAAACATAATTATTGTGGAACTCAAAATGTTAACTGTACTGTTATTAGTCTGTGCACATTAGATCATTAGTAACATTAAATATAACACAATAAACCAAAGTATATCAGTAGGCATTTCCTTAAGTCTTTCTGATAGTTTTCTACTGGCCGGTTTACTACAACAGTATAATGATATCCTGAAAATATGGCTTTTAGTTTTGGTGTGCCACCCCAAGATTTTAAGTGTCCCCATCTGGCCACCCCTATATTTCTGGAGGCGCCACTGCAGCCGCATCCCTTAACTTGTATTCTGGAAACGCCTCTCTGACGTCAAATGTTGTCCCTGTCTGGATTTCCACAGTGGAAAACCCAGCAAACGAACGATTAGTATATGCTTTACTAGATAGCCAGAGCGACAGTACATTTATTAGTGAAGGTATCTGCACCGAGTTGAAGGCTGAAGCCCATCCAATCAGACTTAGAATGATAACCATGTTGGGCAAGGACACAGAGGTAGCTTGTCAACGTGCTATAGGTCTGCAGGTGAAGGGGCTGTCTTTGGAGGAATGGATTCCCTTACCACCAACTTACACCAAAGACTCCATCCCCTTGGACAGGTCACATATTCCCACCTGCGAAACGACCAAGAATTGGAAACGCTTGCGGTGCCTCTCTAAGGACATTCCGCCACTCCTTGATTGTGAAGTTGGATTGTTGATAGGATACAACTGTACACAAGCCTTAGCACCGAGGGAAGTGATAACAGGAGGGAACAGCGAGCCATATGCTATCAGAACGGATTTGGGATGGAGCGTTGTTGGTAGTCACTTATATAATCAACCAGAGGCATCCTCCAATAGATTCTGTCATAGAGTAACAATAAAGGAGCTACCCTCAATGACACCAAACGATGCCATCCTTGCCCTAGAACAGGATTTTAAGGATGGTCAGGTAAAAGAAGGGAACGTCTCACAGAACGATATTCTTTTCCTTGGAACCTTGGAGAAAGGAATAGAGAAGAACAATCAAGGCCGGTATGAAATGCCACTTCCCTTCAAATCTAGACCCTGCCTCCCAGACAATAGGAAGACAGCCTTGGTCAGGCTAAGGTGTCTGAAACGTAAACTCCAGAAGGATGACCGATACAAACAACACTATCTGGATTTCATGAACTCCATATTTTCTGAAGGTCATGCTGAGATTGCCAATAACGAACCTGTCCCTGGCGAAACGTGGTATGTTCCCCACCATGGAGTATATCACCCTACCAAGCCCAACAAACTGAGAGTGGTATTCGACTGTTCTGCCAAACATGAGGGCACCTCCCTAAACGACCATCTTCTCACCGGCCCAGACTTAACGAATAGCTTGGTTGGAGTCCTGCTGTGATTCAGACTGCATTCCGTAGCTGTGCTTTGTGACATGGAGAAGATGTTTCACCAATTCTATGTGAAACCAAGCAATTGGGACTTCTTTAGATTTCTTTGGTGGAAAGATGCTGACTTGAACTCTGAACCGGTTGAATGTAGAATGACAGTACACTTGTTTGGAGCCGCATCTTCCCCAGGCTGTGCCAACTACGGGCTAAAACACCTCATCACGGAACATGAAGATAGTTATCCAACAGCTGCAAGGTTCATAAGAAGGAACTTTTACGTGGACGATGGAATCACGAGTGTCCCAACGGAAGAAGCTGCGAAGCAGCTTATCGACGAAGCAACAGAGCTCTGCTCTAAGGGAAACTTGAACCTCCACAAGTTCTTATCAAACAGTAAGAAAGTCATGGAGAGTATTGATCCCAACAAAAGAGGTGCTGACATCAACGAACTGGACCTTGACCGGGACGAGCCCCCCCCCCCCCCCCCCCCCCCTTCGAACGAGCACTGGGAATGCGCTGGTCCATCCAACAAGATATCTTCACATTCAATCTGAAGGTAGATGGATACCCCGAGACGCGACGGACCATTTTGTCTACTGTGGCCTCACTATATGATCCTCTCGGTTTCCTCGCACCATACACACTAATTGGGAAACGTGTTCTCCAGGCTACATATCAGCAGGGAGTCAAGTGGGACGAACCGTTTCTGGAAGAACTTAGGCCTGAGTGGGAAGCATGGATGGACGACCTTGGAAACTTGTCTAAAATTAGCATCCCTCGGTGTTACACCCCTTCTTCATTTGGAGTGCCTACCAAAACTCAGTTGCATCACTTCTCAGATGCCAGCACTAAGGGTTATGGCACTTGTACATGCCTCTGGATGGTAAACGACAGTGGTCAGGTGCATTGTATATTAGTCATGGGAAAGTCTAGAGTTGCTCCAACAAAGATCGTGACAATTCCTAGGTTGGAATTGACTGCTGCAGTCACTTCAGCAAACGTGGCCCAGATGGTGAGGCAGGAAATAGACGTAAACATCGATGAGGAATTCTTTTGGACTGACTCCAAGGTGGTACTCAGTTACATAAACAATGAATTGAAACGCTTTCATGTCTTTGTGGCTAACCAAGTTGAAAGAATTCGACAGTTAACAGACCCTAATCAATGGCATTACATACAATCAGGAGCCAATCCAGTGGATCTTGCATCGCGAGGTACCTCTATAGCTGCACTCCTTGAGTCTAAGTGGTTCACCAGTCCAGATTTCCTTTGGAATAAGGACTTCACTGTCACAGATGAGACCATCTACCAGTTGACACTGGGTGATCCGGAAGTACGTAGTGTCCAAGCGTTCAGAACGTCCACCAACCATGACTGTCTGGATTGGGAATCTCAGCTGAAACAGTTTTCCAGTTGGAGAGGAGCTGTAGGCGCTATTGCCAGACTCATGTGACGCATCAATGGGAGTAAATTCGATCATATTTCCACAGTGCAGGAAAGAAGGGATGCAGAAATCTTCCTTATAAGATTGGTCCAGCATCAAAACTTCTCTGAGATCAAGCAACTTAAAAGCAAGTCTCTGCCAAAGAACAACAGGATGGCGCAGCTGGAACCTTTCTGCAGTGAAGATGGCGTGCTGAGAGCTGGCGGTAGACTGAGGAACGCCCCTTTGTCATATGGCGAAATTAATCCCATCTTGCTCCCAAAGAACAGCCACATAACGTGACTGATTATTGCCCATTATCACAAAAACGTTAATCACCAGGGTAAGGGCATGACCCTAAATGAGTTGAGAGCCAATGGCTACTGTGTCCTTGGTGGGAGCAAGGTCATCACTGAACATATTACCAAGTGCGTTGTATGCAGAAAGGAACATAGACCACTGGAGCAGCAAAGAATGGCAGATCTCCCAAGGGAAAGACTAGAGGCTTCCCCACCTTTCTCGTTTTGTGGGATGGATTGTTTTGGACCCTATCTGGTCAAGCGAGGACGTAGTAACTTCAAATGCTATGGACTCCTGTTCACTTGTTTCTATTCACGGGCCATCCACATAGAAATGTTGGAGGATATGGCAACTGACAGCTTCATCAATGGCCTATGCTGTTTCATAGCCATACGAGGTCCCGTTCGAACCATCAGATCAGATCAAAGTACCAACTTCATTGGAGCTAGCTACGAGCTGAAGGCAGCCATGAGAGAAATGGATCCCCAGCGTATCACAGCCTTCCTTGCAGACAAACAGTGTGATCTGACCTTCAACGCCCCAGGCTCGAGCCACGCTGGTGGACTATGGGAACGACAGATCCAGACTGTTAAAAACGTACTTAATACCACCATGACCCTAAGCCAAGGAAGACTGGATCCTGCATCCTTGAGGACATTGCTGTATGAAGCCATGACCATAGTCAATAACCAACCATTATCTTTTCAGGACTCTAATAGTTCCATCAAACCATTGACGCCAAACCACTTGTTAACCATGAAGTCATCCGTCACACTGCCTCCACCTGGAGACTTTGTCAAAGAAGATCTCTACCTGAACAAAAGATGGAGGAAAGTACAGTATTTGACAGAGCAGTTCTGGAGCAGATGGAAAAGAGAATATTTATTCAACATTTCACAACGACAGAAGTGGACGGCAGTAAGGAGGAACATGGCTGTGGGAGATGTCGTTCTATTGAAGGAAAACACTGCTAGAAACGAGTGGCCTCTCAGCAGAGTGGTTGAGGTAATGCCAGACAACAATGGACTCGTACGTCGAGTGCGGGTAAAGATGGCAACTAGAAAATTGGACAAGAAAGGACGAAGGACAGAAAAAGCCTCAATTCTCGAACGGCCAGTCCAGCGCTTGGTCTTTCTGCTTGAGTCTTAGTCAGATGCCTAATTCCCTTTGGTATACTTTGAATTTTCAGAAGGGTGTATATGTATTATTTTAAGTGTTTTAAAATTACACACAAATTACCGGGCAAACCTTATATTTTATAGTTGTATTTATGTGTAATTTGGTGGGAGTGTAGCGGGTCGCCGAGTGTTTGTTTCCCCTATTATCGCTCACTCGGCGCCGCTATTTTGAATTCTCTCCCATGATGCTTTGCACCACTTCCTATAAGAATCGGCGCCAAAACAGAAGAACTGAACACAACTTGAGATGTTTTCCTAACTTAAAGATGAATCTAGCACCTGTATATTGATATGCCCACAAGGTGAGTGTGTAGTAGAATGCAGATTATATGTCCAAGATTGTGTATTGTCTTAAAACAGTGTATTTGCATTGAATTATGTGTTTAAATGGGCAATGTGTGTCTCAATCTATGACAGAGTATCTAAACCAAGAGTCCTTGTATAGACCAGTTCACACATATCGCCGCGCATGCGCAGGGGTCAAAGGTCGAGGCCTCATCGGAGATGAAAACATGGCGGCAAACAAGCCAAACCTTAGTAAATACGCCTTATGGAAGAAGGCAGAATTGCAGAGGCATATGAGAGAATGGGGATTGCCAACTACCATGGGGGTAGAAGAGTTAAGGGCGCTTGCATATGCCACAGATATTTTGAAAATCCAGCCTGTACCGTCCAAGGAAGATGAACAAAAATCGAGGTATGTACCCGGTGATACTGCCACGCCCACTGCAATTTTTGACAGGTCAACGACTCATAGTTATAGTTCTATATCTGACACGGAGAAATAATATAAGTCGTGCTGCCTACCAGATTACAGTCGTCTGTTTTATTGTATCAGTACTAGCATCACTTGCTATACTCATCAGTCATGTACTTCAGGTACATCTGACCCTCAGCCTGCTGCCTCAACAGCTGACCTTGCTATATCAACTTTGTCCAAACCTGACTCTCCACCGAAAGGCAGGAACAAACCAGCATTCAAAAAGACCAGGCGAAGAAAGACCCGAAAGGACAGTGGGGACATAACAGAAAATGACAATAGCGTAGGATGTGATCAGTGCTAGAAGTGGTATCATTGGGGGTGTGTGGGCTTTGATGTTTGCTGTCTTGATAATGACTGGTTATGTTCAAATTGCTCAGATTGTTAAATTGTAATGTTACTGGTGAACTTCTCGCATGCAGGTCTTTTGTTAATACTTATCAATAGTTCATCAGAACTTCAGTGTTTTTATACCATTTAGTATTACTTTATCATGTATTAAGCTGTACTAGTAGTGTTAGTGTTTTATGTATTTAACTGTGTATATGTAGTAAACTGTAGTAAAAATATTACTTGCAAAATTTTTAATTTATTAAAACAAAAATATAATTGATCAACATCTACTCCTGTTAACCAAAAGGTAGTGGGAATATGTGAAATGCATTATTCTTTGCTTAGTATATTTAATAGTAGACAAGGATGTTTCATTTTTGTGTCCATTTACTTTTCATTTTGTGAAATCTGTGAAATTTAAAAATTAAAATTTAATATAAATTACAAGGCTTCCATCATTTTGGGACTAGTAGTAGTCATTGCTGGTGTAAGAACTACAGTCACAGAAACTTGTCAGATTTTTATTACAACCAACATTTGACATTTTAAGGCACATAAAAATCAAGATAATACTGTTGTATATACAGACAATGATTATCGGCGAGAGCGAAAATCAAGGCGGGTCCATGAACATGAATCTGACAGCTGACAAGGTCGGGATATAAACGAACTTTTGCGTTAAACTGTGTGCTTGGATTCACATAATTTTTTCTGTATACACTCACTTAAATGTACACTACAGTCTTCTCGCATCCACTTTTCAAGCAGTCGAAGTCCATTGTGGCAATCGACAACACAACAGTGTCCCCACAGCGAGCCTGTAGCCTCCGCCATTGTTGATGTGCTCTACTTCCGCTCGTTTATGAGGCCTTAACCTTTGACCTTTCCCACAACTCCTTGCGCGGGGTGCTGGTCGAAGTGGGAGGCTGAGACGGAGTTTTGTGGCAGGAGTTTTGTGGCGGCCGGCAGGCTTGGTGTTAATCGCAGTTCTTGGAAAGTTTGTGGTATTATATAACACAGCATCGATTTTTTTTTGTTTGTTTATTAGGATTATAGTAGTTTGAGTGGAGGGGGTATTTTGCGGGAGTATCGGCCGACGGCCTGTATAGGTCCGGTAGACGATACACTTGCACAATATTCTCTACCATGGCGTGTAGTCAGGAAGAGGAGGATTGCGGGAGCATGGATGATTTAGATGGGGATGGTGGTAGTTGGCAATTAAGAAAAATGCATAAAGCCAAACGACTGAGAGTTAAAGGTTCTGAGGAGAGATGGAATGTTGTTGTGAGGTTTGAAGATGGTGGAGTTAAAAACATGGATCCAATAAAGCTGACAAAAATAATTAAGAATCAGGTTGGAGAGGTTAAATATGCTAGGATTCTAAATGATGGCAATTTATTAATAGGATGTATGTCTGAAGAGCAAGTTGGGAGGGCTGAAAAGTTGCAAGCTATTGGAAAAGCAAAGGTAGTGAAGGTGGCTAGAGTTGGTGATCAAGGGAGTAAAGGTGTGATTTATGGGATTCCCTTGTCAGTGGAGATCAAGGAGCTAGTTTGGCATCTAAAAGAAAGGTGTGATGCTGTTCAGAGTGCAAAGCGGTTAACTAGGGGATTTGAGAAAGCAGAAACTGAGTCGATTTTAATTCAGTTTAGTACTAAAGAGATGCCTACAGAGCTTTATTTTGGATACATGAGATACAGTGTGAGAGAATACATCCACAAGCCAATGAGATGCTTCAAGTGTCAAAAATTTGGTCATGTTGCTAAAATGTGTAAAGGGGAGAAAAGATGTGCAAAATGTGGTGGGGCTCATGATTATGGAGAGTGTGTTGAAGGAACTACTCCTAAATGTTGTAATTGTGGAGGACGTCATAGTGCAGCTTATTGGGGGTGTGAAGTAATGAGAAGGGAGACAGAAATTCAGAATGTGAAAATGAAAAGCAAAGTTACCTATGCAGAAGCAGTTAAAAGGGTGGAACAGTCAAGGACTAATGGAAGAAGCATTAGAGGGGAGTTAACCTCAGATAAAGAATGGTTGATGAGACAAGAAATTGTTAAAGAGAAGGAGAAAAAGGAATGGGTGGAAAAGAGAGATCTAGTTATCTTTATTGCAGGGGTGATTAATGCAACAGCTGAAGTTAAGTCCAAAACAGAGAGAATTCAAATTATTGCCAAAGCAGCGACTCAACATCTGGGTATGTTGGGTTTAAAATGGGAGGAGATCAGAGATGGCCTTAGTGTGGCATCAGCAGGCCAGGAGGGAAGTAGTGTGGGATGATCATACCGGTTATGTTACTCTTACAATGGAATGCAAGGAGTTTGTTAGCAAATGGCCAAGAGTTTAAACAGTTTATAGACAACAGGAGTGTGGTTCCAGACATAATGTGTATCCAGGAAACATGGTTAAAACCTAGGTTTGATTTTGGTATATCTAACTATATAGCTATTAGGAGGGATAGAGAGGAAGGGAGTGGTGGGGGCTGTATTACCTTTGTAAAACAGGGTATGCCATATAGGGTGTTGGGTATAGGGAAGGAACAAGAGTATGTGGTAGTTGAAATATGGGCAGATAATAAGAAAATAGTAGTAATTAATTACTATAACCCATGCAGGCAAATGCAGTTAAAAGAGCTAGAAGAAGGGGGCGCTAGTGAGCTGGCAATGGAGTAAGACCTGTTGTGTTGAGTTCTTGCCTAACTTTTCAAAAAATATTATTTTAAAGTGCACTTTCTGTAGTTTTGTCGCAAATCTCATTAATTACCGCAACCGAAACACCCTGGAGCAGAGTTAAACTGTCCGCATTACTTCAATGGCGACCAAGCTCCATAAATATAAATACTGCGGCCCTACAAGCGCTGGGCCCGAAATCACCGCGGCTCGAGGTGATAAGGTCAGCGGTGAGAGGATAAGCGCGTCACAGCCGGAGTCAGAAATGGATCCCGAGGGCCTGAAAGCAGATATCATCTCCTCACTGAAGGCAGATATCTCCGTTATTATTAGAACCGAGCTAAAGAATGCACTCACTGATGAATTCAACTTCGTTAAAAACGAGCTGAAAGAAGTCAAGTCTGAAATTGCTAACAGCACTGCGGCCATTCGCTCCTACATGGACAACATGAAGGCCGCCATCAGCGACATGGAGGGAGGTTTGTCAACTTGGTCGGGTGAGGTTACCACGCTACAGGCGACGGTTGCTGAGCTTAAAACAGAGTTGGCTAATCTGAGGGAGAAGACAGAGGACATGGAGGGGCGAATGAGACGATGCAATGTTCGTATAGTGGGAGTTGCGGAGGAGCCTGGCTCATGCTCCACTGCTTCAGTCTCTAAACTATTAAAGGAAGTTCTGCGTTTGGATAAGGATATTCTGGTTGATCGTTCTCACAGAGGACTTGCACCGAGAAAGCCCAATGGAAAACCCCGGGTAATTGTCGCCAAGTTGCATTACTATCAGGACTGCATCGATGTACTGCGCCGAGCCAGAGAGGGAGGCCCGCTCTGGTACAAGGGAGACCCAGTGGCTATATTTCCAGACTACACCACGAGCGTCGCTAAGGCCCGGGCCGCTTTCAACAACGTTAGGAACCTTCTCCGAGGTCGACAAGGGATCCGCTATGGGATTATGTTCCCAGCTCGACTCCGCATCTCCTATAACGGAGATAACAAAGACTTCCTGGACCCGGAGAGGGCGATGGCCTATGCTAAGACTATTGTGCCGGCAGCGGATGTTGTGAAGTGACGACAGTGAGGTTTTGTTCTCACCTCCTTTCTTTTGGATGGACATTAGGATATGGACGGTTCGATAGTCCTACTCAAAGACTACTTACTTTTTTTTTTAATTTGTATATTCTTGATTTACATGTTATAATACTATCGTTCTCTTATACTACGGGGTGAGTACAAATTTTTGTCAATAATGTTTTTGGTTTTTTTTTTCATTTGTATACATGCTTAGACATGTAATCCCACACCGATTGCTTAAAGATGAATAAGCACCCGAACTTGTTTTACTATTTGGTTATTCTCTTTGACTTAAAGGTCAAGGGTATAGAGGATCTTTCAGTTGAGTGGTACTTATGGATATTTTTGATTAGATATTTGTACATAGGTACATGCCCAGAGTCATATGTTTATTTATGATGTATATTCTTTCTATATTTGATTGTTTTTTTCTTCCTACTCTTATTTATTGGATTTTTTTTATTATTATTGTATTGCATGGGATGTTGCTCCACGGGCATGTGGCTTAAAGACTTGTTGCACTTTGGTTCTACTTTTAAGTGCAGGGTTGGGCAAGGGCCAGCCTATTTGACACTAAGTTGTTCCCCATTACCATCACTTAATGTGTGGTTTTGCTTATGAAGGGTATTGCAGCCGCCGTGTTCAGTTAGGTGGCTGGGGTTGGGAACCTACCAGACCTATCTTGTTTGGCTATATTTTTGACTGTCTTCCATGTTTTAAACTCTGTCTTGTTGAGGCTTTGGGGAGTATCTATAGAATATTGGCCAACATGACTCCTAATGTATAATACAAGTAATTTCGGAATGAATTCAGGGTGCATTGTTAACTTTGTAAGTTGGAATGTGAAGTCTCTGAACCATCCTGTTAAACGCAGGAGGGTATTAACACATCTTGGTCATCTTAAAGCTGACATTGCATTCCTTCAGGAGACTCATCTCCGCACTACTGACCATCATAGACTGAGAGGTGGATGGATAGGACAAGCATATCACTCTAACTTTTTGGTTCTAAAGCAAGGGGAGCAGCAATCCTAATTAGTAAGAATATTCCTTTTGTAATTTCTGACACTGTGTCAGACCCTATGGGGCGTTATATTATAGTAGTGGGTCGACTGTATGGATTCCCCGTTATTTTAGCTAACATTTATGCCCCTAACTGGGATGACCAGACCTTTTTTATTAACACCTTCTCTCGGATCCCTAACATGGATTCACATCACCTCATTCTAGGTGGGGATACAAATTGTGTACTTTCCCCAAATTTAGACCGTAGCTCCTTTAACACTTCTTCTGAATCAAAGTCAGCACAAACAATCCAACTCTTCCTTCAGGCTTATGGTGTAGCTGATGTCTGGCATTTCCTCAACCCTACATCTAGGGGCTATTCCTTTTTTTTCCCCAGTCCATAAAACTTTCTCACGGATAGATTATTTCTTTATTGATAAGAAACTCCTTCCAATGTTAACTGCCTGTGAATATCAGTCAATAGTTATTTCTGATCATGCTCCCTTAATTTTGAAGTTATGGATTCCCAGTGCAGATTCTAGCTATCGCCCATGGAGACTTAATCCGTTACTTCTCTCAGACGATACTTTCGTAAATTTTATTAACACAGAAATTAAATTTTGTCTCGCCCACAATCAGACACCAGGAAT